>NW_022987234.1:168478-182716 GCF_010094035.1 Trematosphaeria pertusa | reverse complement strand
ATAGTAGGCTAGTCTCTAGAGTAGGTTAATTACGCTTATAGTTACTAGATTTTAGCGTCTTTTTTAGCTAGAATAGTAGCCTGTGTTAGATTTTTTGCGTATACGTTATCTCTCTTAGTAAGAGTATTAGTAGCAATCTAGTAATATATATAGATTTATTATTTATATACCTATTATATATATAATTAGCTAACTATTTTGTTAATAATTTTAGCTAGCGTTTCTAGAAAGAGCTCTTAAAGCTCTTTAGCAGAGGTAGAGAGTGTAAATAAACCTAAGGCTAATAATAGCTCTAGTATTACTAAACTCTAGTAGAGCCTTATAAGCTTCTAGTTAAAGTTATTATTCTAATTCTTATTAGTTATTACGTTGTGTTGCTAAATAGAGTTTTTATAATAGAAATATTAATTAGTATATTCTACTAGTAGGTTCGCTGCTCTAGATTTAAGACCTATTAGGGTAAAGAGGTATTATAGAGCTAAGGTTCTGCCTTAGAATTAGCTTCGCGAGAGTTCTTCTATAGTGTTTAGATTTGTTTAGCTTTTTAATTAAGAAAGAAGTAAAGAGAGGAGGTATTTAGCTGCTAGCAGAGTAGTAGGTTGTTAGTTCTGCTAGCAGAGTAGAGAGGTTGTTAGTTCTGCTAGTAGAGTAGAGAAATTATTAGCTCTACTAGTAGAGTAGAGAATTATTAATTTTTTATAATTTTGTAAAGAGAGAGAGTTTCTATACGTAGAAGTTCTGTAGAAGTTCTTCTATATACAGAGCTCTTAATAGCTCTCTTTAGCTTAGTACTAGTATCTTTCTACTACTAACTAGATTTGCTAGTAGTCTTATATAGTACTAAAGAGTAAGCGATTAGAGCTCTTATAGCTATAATTCTTTAGATAAGTAACTAGGCTCTCGTAGCTCTAATTCTTAGTATTAGCTGTTAGTAAACGCTTCTTAACAAGGCTACTTAGTTTAGCTAGATATTATGCTGCCGTCTCTAGCTAAAGAGGTATTAACCTTTAGATAATGTAAAGGCTAGGTTTACGGTCTCTACTACTGTAAGCGCCTCTAGAACACCTAGCTAGGTAAGTTAGCTGCAGGTAGTACTGTCTCTACAAGCTGTAAGAATAAGAGGTGCTAGTAGAGTAGGTTAGGTTAAATTTAGCTATCTAAAGATAAGAAGTAGAAGAAAGGCTCTAAGAGGCTCTCTATACAGAGGTGCCAAGCGCTAAGGCGCTAGGCTAGGTTACGTAATAGAATTACGTAACCTAAGGTTATGTAACCTAAGGTAAATTCTAAACTAGACTATTACACTTAGATTTACTAACTCTAATTAAGTACTTAGATAAGTTATACTAATATTTATAGCTATATAATATACTACTCTTTCTTATAGAGTCTATACTTTACTAGTACCTACTCTTTACATAGCTATAGTATTTACTTACCTATTTCTTTCTACTATATTGCGTAGTCTACTATAGTAATAAATTCTAAAGTATACTCTGTTTTTTCTAAACCTCTATAGTATAAGAGCTTAGAGAATACAACCTCTTTGTCTATAGACTAGATAAGGTAGAGCTAGTAAAGAGTTACTATTCTCTCTTACTACTATAAGAAAGGTAAGAGCTAGAGGCTTTAGAACTTAGAGTTTCTAATCTATCTTACCTCTACTCTTAGTACCTCTACTACCTCTACCTAAATAGCTTGTCTAGGCTACTTACCCTCTTTACTCTCTTATTTTAGGTAGCGTATCTGCTACTTCTAGTTCTAGACTCTAGATATTCTAACCTTTTCTAGCCTACTCTTAGTACTACCTCTCTCTTAGACTAGGTAGCTTACCTAAGCTACTTACTCTCTCTACTCTTAGATTCTAGGCGGTGTATCTGCTACTTTAGACTTTAGGCTTTAGAGATTCTAACCTTTTCTAGCCTACTCTTAGTACTTTCTCTCTCTTAGACTAGGTAGCTTACCTAGGCTGCTTACTCTCTCTACTCTTAGATTCTAGGTAGTATATCTACTACTTAGAACTCTAGGCTTTAGAGATTCTAACTTTTTCTTTCTTATTCTTTATCTAGAATATAGGTCTACGTAAGCCTTTTCTATTATTCTACTTAAGTCTATAGATAGTATATTAATTTAGTGCTTTACCTAAGGCGCCTAGAAACTTATAGATTCTAAACTCTAATAATAATAATACTATATTCTATAGTAGAACTCTCTTCTACTATAATAACTAAGGCCTTAAAGATATTAACTCTAGCTACTACAATATTATATATTCTAAGAATAAGTAAAGAAAGCCTTATTTTCTTACTCTAAACGTAATAGAGCTTAATATAGGTACTATATTAAATTAACTACTTTCTTAGCTATAATAACCTTAAAATAGAGTTTTTAGTTATAAAGATATAGACTAAGTAGAAGAAAAAAAAATATCTTAGTAGTAATACTAGTTATATTTACTTATAACCTTGTTTCTTCTAAGTAAAGTAACCTCTACTAGTAGAAGAACTAGCTAGGTCTCTAGTAATACTTTAGTATATTTACCTTTTATATATATAGTAACTTATATAAGGCCTTTTATAAGTAATTCTAACGTCTTTCTATAAAGTATACTAGAGTATTAGATAAGGTAAATTAAACGTAATAGTAGACTTTAGATATTCTAATATCTAAAGTATAAGTATAAGTATTTAATAGCTTTAAGTATATTCTTCTTTAGAATAAACGTACTAATTAATATATTAAGATTCTACTTACTTAGACCTTAATATAAGATTTACTATATACCTAGTAGGCTAAATTATAAACTTATAAGATAAACTTACTAGATATTCTAGTATTTTATAAGATATTTATTATAGATTCTAATTCTTTAGACTCTAGCGTATAATTTTTCTAGCTATACCTCTATCTTTAAGTCTACTTTATAGTACTTTACCTTCTCTTATATATTTATTATATACTCTAAGTAATGTTTAGAAATATCTACTTAGCTAGGTCTAAGTTTATAAAGAATAAGTTTATTATAGGTTCTAAAGCTTATTATTAATAATCGCGTATATTCTAATACCTTAATAACTTTATATTAGCGCCTACTCTTTACTTACCTAGAGCTTACCTTTTACGTTCTATATTCTAGTCTCTAAGCTTAAATTAGAGGTGTAAGAATTTTAGAGCTACGTTTTACTATTTAGGTTTTACTATTTAGTTACTAAGTTAAGGTTAAGAATTATAATAACCTTTTCTACTACAAGCGTTATATTTTCTAAGCGCTTCTACTAATCTATTAGCTCTTTACTAATATTATCTTAGAATAATTTATAGTATCTACTCTGCTAATATTACCTATAGTAGTTATATCTACTTTCTTGCTACTTCTAAGCTCTAGACTTAGTATTACTTAACCTTCTCTCTGTTTCTAGGTTAGAGGTTAGAAATTATAATAGAGTCTACTAAAACGCTACCTCTATAACGTGTTTATACTAGATAGATAAAGACGTAGATAAGGTATAGTAGAAAGAAGTATAACTTTCTATAAGTAAGCCTATAACACTTAATAGAATAGAATTAGTTTAACCTAATAAGGCTACTCTTTTAAGTAGTATTTATAATAACTTAAGAGCGCTACTCTCTTTTACTCTACTACGCTTTAAAATGTTTATTATAGGTTAGAAAAGCTAAGTATTTAAGCGCTTATAAGAGAAAAACCTAATTTATTAATATATATCTTTATTATTAGGTACTAGTATAATAGGCGATAACTATTAATATTTCTACTTACTTTTTAACATAAAAATATGCTCTTTATAGAGCTTCTTTACGTAGTCTAGGTTAGATTCTATAATAATATTAGTAAAAGAGCTTAGAGATTCTAAGGAATATAGCCTAAGTTATATAACGTACTAAGCCTTAACCTACTAAGCTTCTACGTTTATAAGAAGTTCTCTAGATAGTCTACTATTATATTTTAATAATTAAAAAGCTAAATAAAGTGTAAGTACTACTAAATAAGAGTATAGTACTAGAAAAGCTAAACTTATAAGCTCTAAACATCTTACGTCTAGCGTACTAAATAGTAGCTCTTAAAAACGTAGTAGAAGAATCTTATACTTACTAAAGAACTTTAGCTCTAGGTATTCTACCTACTTACTTATTACTTCTCTCTTAGCTTACTCTTTATTAGTATTCTACTAGAAAGTAAGTAAGAAAGACTAGAAAGTCTAAGAAATAGTAGAGATAATATACTATAAATAGACCTTTTCTTACTATCTATATTTTAACTATAGAAGTCTATAGCTAGTAGTTAGAACTTACTAGAAAATAGCGTAGAGAGGTTCTTACTATATAGAGGTAGCTATATAGAAGTAGCTTATAAGTCTTAGTACTATTAATAACTTTATTACTAGTAATAATAATCTATAAACTATCTTAGTAAAAATGTTAGTAAAACTAATATAGCTTAAGCTTACTATAGTCTTCTAGATATAATAACTATAATACTATAGAAGAGTAGTTATATATACTAGCCTATTATATCTCTAGAATTTAGCTCTATATGTAACAGTCTAGTTTAGAATTTACCTTAGGTTACATAACCTCGAGTTACGTAATCCTGTTACGTAACCTAGCCTAGCGCCTTAGCGCTTAGCACCTCTGTATATAGAGAGCTCTTAGAGTATTCTTCTACTTCTTACCTTTAGATAGCTGAATTTAACCTAACCTACTCTGCTAGCGTCTCTATTCTTATAGCTTATAGAGATAGTACTGCCTACAGCTAACTTACCTAGCTAGGTGTTCTAGAACACTTATAGCAGTAGAGACTGTAGACCTAGCCCTTACATTATCTAAAGGTTAATACCTCTTTAGCTAGAGACGGCGGCATAATATCTAGCTAAACTAAGTAGCCTTATTAAGAAGCGTTTACTAATAGCTATACTAAGAATTAGAGCTATAAGAGCCTAGTCGCTTACCCTAAGGATCTATTAACGTACTAATTAATTACTTACCTCTAGCGCTACATAAGACTACTAGCGAATCTAGTTAGCAGTAGAAAGGTACTAGTACTAAGCTAAAGAGAGCTATTAAGAGCTCTATATACAGGAGGACTTCTATAGAACTTCTACGTACAGAAACCTTCCCCCCCCCCTTTTATAAATTACGAAAAATTAATAATCCTCTACTCTGCTAGTAGAACTAACAACCTACTACTCTGCTAGTAGCTAAATACCTCCCCTCTTCGCTTCTTTCTTAATTAAAAAGCCGAACAAATCTAAACACTATAAGAGAACCCTCGCGAAGTTAATTCTAAGGTAGGACCTTAGCTCTATAATACCTCTTTACCCTAATAGTTCTTAAATCTAGAGCAGCGAACCTACTAGTAGAATATACTAATTAATATTTCTATTATAAAAACTCTGTTTAGTAACATAACGCGATAACTAATAAGAATTAAGATAACAACTTTAACTAGAAGCTTGCAAGGCTCTACTAGAGTTTAGTAATACTAGAGCTATTGTTAGCCTTAGGTTTGTTTATACTCTCTACCTCTACTAAAGAGCTTTAGAAGCTCTTTCTAGAAACACTAGCTAAAATTGTTAATAAAATAGTTAGCTAATTATATATATAACAAGTACATAAACAATAAATCTATATATATTATTAGATTACTGCTAACGCTCTTGCTAAGGGAGATAACGTATACGCGAAAAATCTAACATAGGCTACTATTCTAGCTAAAAAGAACGCTAAAATCTAGTAACTATAAGCGCGATTAACCTACTCTAGAGACTAGCCTACTATACTAGTTTAACGCGCGACGCGTTTCTCTATAACACTAATTATACGCAATTTAAGCGCGTTACTGCTAGAGAATTTAATTCTAGGTTCTTACCCCTCTATATACTAGCTAGCTACGCCTCTAGCGTCGCAAGCGTAGAAGAGCTAATTAACGCGCTCTACTAAGTTTCTAGATCTACTATTATTATTAGATAGTAAGAGTGTTACCTTTAAATAGTAGAGAGATAGCTTATATAATAAACTTTAAGTAAACTAGAATTAGTATACTAGAGATACGCTAGAGAATACTAAGAAAACCGTTATTACCTATATCTAAACGCGAACTAAAGAAGACGCGTACTAGACTCTATTAGTAATACTACAAATAATTAAGAATAGCGGCGTAGCGGTTTTCTATAATTATATTCTTAATTAGCTAGAGAGAAGCTATAAAGACCTATACAAGAGGCTAAACGCTTACTATAATTTCTAAAAGCTTTATTACTAAAGCGCTACTAACTTTACCTACTTTTAGAACAATTTCTTCTACCTTATATAGAAGCGCTAGCTTCTAGTAGACTAATAGGTAGAGAAATTTTATAAGAAGCTACTAGAGACTATACGCACGTAGTTAGGTATATACTAACGTTAATGTATTAATAACTATAACTACTATATAGACTTTACTTAAGACCTTGCTTAAGAGCTTACCTCTAGAGAAGTATACGTTGCCGCTAGAAAGGCTAAAAAGCGTAACGTAATCGCGTTAATGCTATAACACACGCCTCTAGCTCTTCTAGATTTTTTAGCACCTAATAAAGCTCTAGCAATCTAGAAGCTAGTTACCTGTTTTTAATACTACTAACCTAGCTACCTAAGCTATAATTACTCTAGAGCTTCTACCGCGTAGAAAGCTATTAAGGACGCCGCTCTAGAGGAGCTCTTAGAGCTCTTAGAGCTCGCAGAGCTGTAAGCACCTAAGGATAACACGTTAGAATATAAATCTAACAATTTAGAAAAAGCCTAGCTCTAGAAAAAGTCTTCTCTCTAGAGCTATCTACTAGAGTAATTAACCTGCGCGAAAAGCTATTTAGTAGTTCTACGTTTACTCTACTCTACTAAATCTCTACAAATAGTCTTGTAATTAAGCTTAGAGGCTTAATTAATATAAGAGTAGGTAGCTACGTCTTAGTATACCTAAAGTACCTTTAAACTCTTAGAAAAAACCTCTATGTTAAGCTATCGCGTATAGAACTAATCCCCCTTACTAGGTATAATAGGCAACCTAATAGCTAAGTAGATAAGTATTTTAAAGCTAATCTAGTACTAGAAAGCTACTAAATTCGCACTTACTTTATATATTATAATACTAGCCGCTATAATACAATAATTAGTCGTAAGTTGCTTAAAGAAGTTAATATTTAGGTTAACTATAAGCAACGCGTACTAATATAGCTAGACACTAATTAATTAATTAATTATAAACGTAACGCGTTTATCTCTATATAATTCTCTTAATCTACTACTAAAGCTTAAGCAGCTTACTAAGCTAATGCTAACTGCCGCGACGCCTTAATATTAGTAGTAGAAAAGCTAAGAGTAATATAATAAGGGAAGGAAGAATCGCAACGCTAGAAGCTTTAAGAAAACCTGCGCAAGATAGACAGGCAGCTTAAGAATCTTAACTCGCCTACTAGGTTGCCCTGCAAGCTAAAAAAGCTACCTGTTTCGCAAGAAATATGCTTAAAGGCTAGGCTTAACGTTAATATAATTAGCGCAGCTACCTTTATAATTAATACGCGTTAAAAAGATACTATAATTAGGTACCTTAGTGTCTATAAGGTTAATTAGCTTATTACTAATAGGAAGGAAACCCCTGCTACTAATCTAGAGAAGAAACTCTGCTAACTAGTTACCTAAAAGCTTCTATCTCTAGAATATACTAGCGTAACTATAGTCTATTTCTTAAAAAAGAATTCTAATACCCTGCTACTATATAGAGAGAGTGTAGATTACAATATTAAGCTTATAGTAAAAAATACCTTAATAAATAGTTCTCTTTATAGTATATTGCTAGAGTACCTATAGTTAGTACAAGATTACCTAGAAGACTACCTTTATTATAGCTTTATTATCTATAGCAATACGTCGTACGCGTTACTAGTTCTATTTACTAAAAAGCTAGGTAGAGAATAGAGGTTCTGCGTTAACTATTAAAAGCTTAACGCTATTATAAAAAAAGACGCCTATTCTATCCCTTTTATCTAGAAAACGCTTATACGCCTATCGCGCGCTAAGGTCTTTACTAAGTTAGACGTAAGATAAGCTTTCTACTAGATCTAGCTTAATAAGTTAGTAGAGAACCTAACGTCTTTCTACACGTAGTATAGTAACTATAAGTATTAAGTTCTACTCTTTAGTCTCTATAATAGCTCTGCTACCTTTTAGTAATATATTAATAAGATGTTGTATAGCTTGCTAGATAATTTCTATATAGTATATATTAATAATATTCTTATTTATTTAGAGAATCTACTTAAGCATAAAGCCTATGTTACCTAGGTACTTAATTAATTACATAAAGCTAGGTTGCAAGTAGATATTAAGAAATCTAAATTTACTATTAAAAGCACTAAGTTTCTAGAATTAATCGTAAGTACTAATAGAATCTAGAAAGACTCTAAGAAGGTTACTACTATCTAGAATTAGCCTGTATCTACAACTCTTAAGAGCCTTTAATTGTTTCTAGGTTTCTGCAATTTCTACTAAGCCTTCTTAAAGAATTACGGCTAGATTATCTACCCCCTTACTAAGCTACTAAAATAGAGAGCATAGCACGCCTTTAGAGAAATTAAGCTTGCGGTATTTTAGCAGGTTAAGAATCTTATACTATCTAATACTATACTAGCTTATTACTCTCTCTATTACTATATAAGAGTAGAAACAGACGCGTTAAATAGCGTAGTCGCTAGAGTCCTTTTATAGCTTTAAGAAGATAGTATCTAGAGACTCGTAGCTTTCTTTAGTAAGATAATAAACACTGCCTAGATAAACTACAGTATTTATAACAAAGAAATACTAGTAGTTATTCTTAGTATCTAGAAGTAGAGAAGCTAGCTAATTAGCTTATAAGATCTAGAACCTTTTATAGTATTAACTAACTACTAAGCCTTAAAGTATTTTGCTACTAAGTAGAAACTTACTACTAGGCAGGTTTACTAGGCGAATAATATCGCTAACTATAATCTTAAGCTTACCTATTAACTAGGTTTAGCTAATATAGTAGCGGACGCGTTATTATAAAAGTAAGAAGAGCTTAAGACCTAAAAGAAGAAGAATTGCGCCGCCTATACAAGGGCTTTTCTAAGTAAGAAGTAAATTAGCCTTCTAGCTATTAAGCAATTATTAGGTAAGTTATTAGTTCTAGCTACCTAGAAATTAGCTAGTAGTGCTACGAAAATCGCTGCTACTAATACGTTTATAGAGGTACTCTTTACTAAGAATTTATATACTATAATTAATTAGGTTATTATAGCTGTAACGGTCTAGTTTAGGATTTACCTCAGGTCACATAACCTCGGGTCACGTGATCTTACCACGTGACCTAGCCTAGCGCCTTAGCGCTCGGCACCTCTGTATATAGAGCCTCTCGGAGCAGCCTTCTACTCCTCACCTTTAGATAGCTGAATTTAACCCAACCTACCCTGCTAGCACCCCTTATCCTTACAGCTCGTGGAGACAGTGCTGCCTGCAGCCGACTTACCTAGCTAGGTGTTCCAGGGGCGCTCACAGCAGTGGAGACCGCGGACCCAGCCCTCACATTATCCAAAGGTCAATACCCCTTCGGCCGGAGACGGCGGCACAATATCTGGCCAAACCGAGTAGCCTCGTTAAGGAGCGTTTACCAACGGCCAACACTAAGGATTAGAGCTACGAGAGCCTGGTCGCTCACCCCGAGGATCCATTAACGTACCGATCGATCGCTCACCCCTCAGCGCTGCATAAGACTACTAGCGGATCTAGTTAGCAGCAGAAAGATACCGGCACTAAGCCGAAGAGAGCTATTAAGAGCTCTGTGTACGGGAGGACTTCTACGGAACTCCTACGTGCGGAAACCCCCCCCCTTTTTACGAATTACGAAAAATCGACAATCCTCTGCTCCGCTAGCAGAGCCAACCATCTCTCTACCCTGCTAGCAGAACCGACAACCCGCTGCTCCGCTAGCAGCTAAATACCTTCCCCCTTCGCTTCTTTCTCGATCGAAAAGCTAAACAAATCCGAACACTATAGGAGAACCCTCGCGAAGCCAATCTAGAGGCAGGACCTCGGCCCCACAATACCCCTTCACTCTGACGGTCCTCGAATCCAGAGTAGCGAACCTGCCCGCAGGATATACTAATCAATATTTCTATCGCGAAAACCCTGTTCGGCAACACGACACGATAACTAACGAGAATCAGGACAACGACTTCGACTAGAAGCTCGCAAGGCTCCGCTAGAGCTCGGTAATACTAGAGCTATCGTCGGCCTCAGGTTCGTTTACACTCCCTGCCTCCGCCAAGGAGCTTCAAGAGCTCTTCCTAGAAACGCCAGCCAAAATCGTCGACGAAATAGTCAGCCAATTGTATATACGACGGGTACATAAACAACAAATCTACATGTATCGCCAGATCGCCGCCAACGCTCTTGCTAAGGGAGATGACGTATACGCGAAAAACCTAGCACAGGCCACTATCCTAGCTAAAAAGAACGCCGAAATCCAGCAACTGCGAGCGCGATTAACCCGCTCGAGAGACTAGCCTGCTGTGCCAGTTTAACGCGCGACGCGTTTCCCCACGACACTAATTATACGCGATTTAAGCGCGTTGCCGCTAGAGGATTTAATCCTAGGTCCTCGCCCCTCTGCATACTAGCCAGCCACACCCCTAGCGTCGCAAGCGCGGGAGAGCCGACCAACGCGCTCCGCCAAGTTCCTAGATCTACCCTTGTTATTGGATGGCAAGAATGTTACCTTCGAGCAGTAGAGAGACGGCTTGCACAACAAACTTCGAGCCAACCAGGATTAGTATACCGGAGATACGCTAGAGGATACCAAGGAAACTATCGTTGCCTATATCCGCACGCGAACTAAAGAAGACGCGCACTAGACCCTGTTAGCGATACTGCGTACTATCAAGAACAGTAGCGCAGCGGTTTCCCGTAATTATATCCTCAATTAGCTAGAGAGGAGCTATAGAGACCCACACAAGGGGCTGAATGCTTGCCGCGATTTCTAAAAGCTTCATTGCCGAAGCGCCACCAACTTTGCCCGCTTCTAGAATGATTTCTTCCGCCTTACACAGGAGCGCCAGCTCCCGGTGGATCAATAGGTAGAGGAATTTCATAAGAAGCTGCTAGAGACCATGCGCACGCAGTTAGGTATATACCAACGTTAATACGTCGATAACTACGATCACTATGTAAACCTCGCTCAAGACCTCGCTTAAGAGCTTGCCCCAGGAGAAGCACGCGTTGCCGCCAGGAAGGCCAAAAAGCGTAACGCGATCGCGTTAATGCCGCGACGCGCGCCCCCAGCTCTCCCAGGTTTTCCGGCACCCGATAAAGCCCCGGCGATCCAGAAGCCGGTCACCTGTTTTTAATACCACCAACCTAGTCACCTAAGCCGCGATTGCCCTAGGGCTCCTGCCGCGCAGAAAGCCATCAAGGACGTTAATCTAGAGGAGGAGCCTGCAGAGCCCGCAGAGCCGCAAGCTCCTAAGGATAACACGTCGGGATGTGAATTAGATAATTTAGAAAAAGCCTAGCTCTAGGAGAAGTCTCCTCCCTAGAGCTACCCACTAGAGCAATTAACCTGCGCGAAAAGCTGTTCAGTAGTCCTACGTTCACCCTGCCCTACCAAATCTCTACAAACGGCCTTGCAATCAAGCTTAGAGGTTTAATCGATACGGGAGCGGGCAGCTACGTCTTAGTGCACTTAAAGCACCTTCGAACCCTTAGGAAAAACCTTCACGTCAAGCTATCGCGCATAGAACTAATCCCCCTTGCCGGGTACGATAGGCGACCCAATAGCCAAGTAGATAAGTATTTTGAAGCCAATCTGGTGCTAGAAAGCCACCGAATCCGCACTCACTTCGTGTGTTGCAACACTAGCCGCCATAATGCGATAATTAGTCGCAAGTTGCTTGAAGAAGTTAACGTTTGGGTCAACTGCAAGCAGCGCGCACTAATGTAGCCAGACACCAATTAATTAATTAATTGCAAACGCGACGCGTTCGTCCCCACACGATCCCCTCAATCCACCGCCAAAGCTTAAGCAGCTCACCAAGCCGATGCCGATCGCCGCGACGCCCTGATATTAGCGGTGGAAAAGCCAAGAGTAATACAACGAGGGAAGAGAGGATCGCAACGCCAGGAGCTTCGAGAAAACCTGCGTAAGATAGACAGGCAGCTCAAGGATCTTAACCCGCCTGCTAGGTTGCTCCGCAAGCTAAAAAAGCCACCTGTTTCGCGGGAAACATGCTTGAAGGCTGGGCTCGACGTTAACACGATTGGCGCAGCTGCCTTCATGATTAACGCGCGTCGAAAAGACACTACAATTGGGCACCTTAGTGTCTACGAGGTTAATCAGCTCATTGCCGATAGGAAGAAAACCCCTGCCGCCGATCCAGAGGAGGAACTCCGCCAACTAGTTGCCGAAAAGCTCCTATCCCCAGGATACGCCGGCGCAACCGTGGCCTATTTCTTAAAAAAGGATTCCAATACCCTGCCGCCACATAGAGAAGGCGTGGATCACGACATCAAGCTCACGGCGGAAAATACCCTAACGAACAGTCCCCTTTACAGCATGTCGCTAGAGCACCTGCAGTTAGTGCGGGATTACCTAGAGGACTACCTTCGTCGCGGCTTTATCGTCTATAGCGATGCGTCATACGCGTCACCAGTCCTGTTTGCTAAAAAGCCAGGTAGGGGATAGAGGTTCTGCGTTAACTACCAAAAGCTCAACGCCATTACAAAAAAAGACGCCTATCCTATCCCCCTCATCTAGAAAACGCTCACACGCCTGTCGCGCGCTAAGGTCTTTACCAAGTTAGACGTAAGGCAAGCTTTCCACCAGATCTAGCTTAATAAGTTAGTGGAGGACCTAACGTCTTTCCGCACGCGGTACGGCAACTATAAGTATTAAGTCCTGCCCTTTGGCCTCTGCAACGGCCCTGCTACCTTTTAGCAATATATTAACAAGGTGTTGCATAGCTTGCTAGACGATTTCTGTACAGCATATATCGACAATATCCTTATTTACTCGGAGGATCCGCTCGAGCACGAAGCCCATGTTGCCTAGGTGCTCAATCAATTGCATAAAGCCAGGTTGCAAGTAGATATTAAGAAATCCGAATTTGCCGTTAAAAGCACCAAGTTTCTAGGATTAATCGTGAGCACTAATAGAATCCGGAAGGACCCTGAGAAGGTTGCTGCCGTCCAGGATTAGCCCGTACCCACAACCCTTAAGAGCCTTCAATCGTTCCTAGGTTTCTGTAATTTCTACCAAGCCTTCTTAAAGGATTACGGCCAGATCGTCCGCCCCCTCACCAAGCTACTAAAACAGGGAGCATGGCATGCCTTTGAAGAAATCGAGCTCGCGGCATTTCAGCAGGTCAAGAATCTTATGCTGTCTGACACTGTACTAGCTTATTACTCCCCCTATCGCCGCACAAGGGTAGAAACGGACGCCTCAGATAGCGTAGTTGCTAGAGTCCTTTCACAGCTTTAAGAAGACGGCATCTAGAGACTAGTAGCTTTCTTTAGCAAGACGATAAACACCGCCTAGATGAACTACAGTATTCACGACAAAGAAATGCTAGCGGTTATCCTCAGCGTACAGGAGTGGAGAAGCTAGTTAATTAGCTTGCAAGATCTAGAGCCTTTTACGGTATTGACCGACCACCGAGCTTTAGAGTACTTTGCCACCAAGCGGGAACTCACCGCCAGGCAGGTCCGCTGGGCGAACGATATTGCCGACTATAACCTCAAGCTCACCTATCGACTAGGTTTAGCTAATATAGCAGCTAACGCGTTATCACGAAAGCAAGAAGAGCTTAAGACCTAAAAGGAGAAGGATCGTGCCGCCCGTACGAGGGCTTTCCTAAGCAAGAAGCAAATCAGCCTCTCAGCCGTTAAGCGATTATCGGGTAAGCTATTAGTCTTAGCTGCCTAGGGATTGGCCAGCAATGCGGCGGAAATCGCCGCCGCCAATACGTTCATGAAGGCACCCTCTACCAAAGATCCATATGCTGTAATCGATCGGGTTATCGCAGCCAACCAATCAGACAACTCTCTACAGCCAGCTCGAGAAAAAGCCACCATGTCGGGCTCCGCCTGGAAAATGGAAGACGGCTTGTTAACCTATCGGGATCGATTGATAGTTCCTGCCGTTAACCACCTACGAACGCATTTGATACGTGCCGTGCATGC
>NW_022987234.1:167165-168159 GCF_010094035.1 Trematosphaeria pertusa | reverse complement strand
GCGTATATATAGTCCTCCTAGGTCTATTGTATCAGATCGCGGCCTACAGTTTACCTCTACCTTTATAGATGAGCTCTGTCAGCTTACAGAAATCAAGCAGAAGCTCTCCACCGCGTACCACCCGCAAACCAATAGAAATACGGAGATCGTCAATCAATACCTCGATCAGCGTCTGCGTCCATTCGTCAACTACCACCAGGATAATTAGTCAGACCTTCTGCCCTGCATGGATTGGGCACAAGCTACGTTGCCGCATGAAACCACAGGACTAACGGCGTACGAAATTGAATTCGGACACCAGCCGATACACTACTAGGATTAGAAGGAGCGTACGATAAAAGCCTCTACCCTGCGTAAGCGTCTCTCGCGCCAGGAAGCTCAGGATTTCGCCAAGGAGCGATACGACGCCGTGGAAAAAGCCACCGAAATCGCACGAAGCAATATCGCGAAAGCGCAAGCCAGGCAGGCGCTCCAAGCAAACAAAAAGCGCCAAGAACCTAATTTCGCGGTAGGCGACCTCGTCTATGTCAAACCTCGTGGCTTTTCAACGGATCAGCCCAGTGCAAAGCTGGATCAACAGATGTACGGCCCTTACCCAATTGTTACCATGAAGGGTTACTCCTTCCAGCTCCGGCTACCTGCATATATGCGTATACATGACGTCTTCCACGCCGATCGGCTAAGAAAAGCCTCAGAGCCGTTACCAGGGCAGGTAGAGCCTGAGCAGCCACCTATTAAAGTAGATGGCAATCCAGAATAGCCCGTACATGAAATCCTAGATAGCCGTCTTTATCGAAATCGCCTTTAATACCGCGCTGCATAGGTTGCTCATAATCCTGACCCTACCTAGTACAATGCCGCAGGCTTTATCAACGCTCCCTATAAGGTAAGAGACTTTCACGCAGCATACCCAGATAAGCCAGGGCCGCCATCACGATTAGATGCTTGGATCGAGGCGTACGAAAAAGAGGAGACCCTAGAGGAGACAGCGGAG
>NW_022987234.1:114695-166960 GCF_010094035.1 Trematosphaeria pertusa | reverse complement strand
CTAGCACCCCTTATCCTTACAGCTCGTGGAGACAGTGCTGCCTGCAGCCGACTTACCCAGCTAGGTGTTCTAGGGGCGCTCACAGCAGTGGAGACCGCGGACCCAGCCCTCACAATAGCTAACTAATTAGACAACTCTCTATAGTCTGCTTAAGAAAAAGCTACTATATTAGGCTCCGCCTAGAAAATAGAAGACGGCTTATTAACCTATTAGAATTAATTAATAGTCTCTACTATTAACTACCTATAAATACACCTAATACGCGCTATACATACTACTTAGGTAACTACCTACCTAGAATAAAGAAAAACTACCTAGTTACTACAAGATTAATATTACTAGCTAGGTATATAAGAAGACGTTAATACGTACGTAGCGGCGTATAAGGCTTACCGCTAGAGCTATGCTCTATAGAATAAGACGCTAGGTCTTCTAAAGCCTCTATCTATCTCTAAGAAGGTATAGTAGAACGTCTTTATAAATTTTAAGAGCTTTCTCTCTAACAAGAAAGAATTTAACTACGTATACGTCGTTATAGATTAGCTAAGTAAGCGAAGCTTCTTTCTACTCTACTATAAGAAAATTATAGCTTAACGTATAGTAGAGCTATATTACTAATATATCTAGCGTATATATAGTTCTTCTAGGTCTATTATATTAGATTATGGTTTATAGTTTACCTTTATCTTTATAGATAAGCTCTACTAGCTTATAGAAATTAAGTAGAAGCTCTCTACTACGTACTACTCGTAAACTAATAGAAATATAGAGATTGTTAATTAATATCTTAATTAGCGTCTGCGTCTATTTGTTAACTACTACTAGAATAATTAGTTAGACCTTCTACTCTATATAAATTAGGTATAAGCTACGTTGCTATATAAAACTATAGAACTAATAGCGTATAAAATTAAATTTAGACACTAGCTAATATACTACTAGAATTAGAAGAAGCGTATAATAAAAGCCTCTACTCTACGAAAGCGTCTCTTGCGCTAGAAAGCTTAGAATTTTACTAAGAAGTAATACAACGCTGTAGAAAAAGCTACTAAAATCGCACGAAGCAATATCGCGAAAGTGCAAGCTAGGCAGGCGCTCTAAGCAAATAAAAAGCGCTAAGAACCTAATTTCGCGGTAGGCGACCTCGTCTACGTTAAACCTTGTAGCTTTTTAACAGATTAGCCTAGTGTAAAGCTAGATTAATAGATGTATAGCTCTTACCTAATTATTACTATAAAGAGTTACTTCTTCTAGCTCTAGCTATCTGCGTATATACGTATGCACAACGTCTTTTACACTAATTAGTTAAGAAAAGCCTTAGAGCTGTTACTAGAGTAGGTAGAGCCTAAGTAGCTACCTATTAAAGTTAATAGTAATCTAGAATAGCCTATACATAAAATTCTAAATAGCTGTCTTTATTAAAATTGCCTTTAATACCGCGCTGTATAGATTGCTTATAATTCTAACTCTACCTAGTATAATACTGTAGGCTTTATTAACGCTCTCTATAAGGTAAGAGACTTTTACGTAGTATACCTAGATAAGCTAGAGCTGCTATTATAATTAGATAATTAGATTAAGGCGTATAAAAAAGACAAGACCCTAGAGAAGACAGCGAAGAATTTAAAACCCGTAAGAATAGAAGACGCTAGAGTAACGCGAAGGCGCTACTAAGTAATTTAAGACCCTGCCAAGCTTATAGCATTGTTTAAGAAGAGAGCTAATAAGAAAGCCGCCCTACTAACGTAGAAGCAAGCCTCTTTCTCTCTAGAGAGAAGGTAGTAGCTGTAAAAGCGCTTCTAGTTTAAAACTAACACAAATACACTTACTATAAGCTAAAAAGAGATAGTTAAGAGCATAACGCGGGAGTTTTAGAAGGAGGGGAACCTAGAAGGTATATTTTAGAGCTTAGAGACGAGCTCTCTCTATAAGAGGGGGTAATATAACAGTCTAGTTTAGAATTTACCTTAGGTTATATAACCTTAGGTTACGTAATTCTATTACGTAACCTAGCCTAGCGTCTTAGCGCTTAGCACCTCTATATATAGAGCCTCTTAGAGTATAATAGTCTAGTTTAGAATTTACCTTAGGTTATATAACCTTAGGTTACGTAATTCTATTACGTAACCTAGCCTAGCGCCTTAGCGCTTAGCACCTCTATATATAGAGAGCTCTTAGAGTATTCTTCTACTTCTTACCTTTAGATAGCTAAATTTAACCTAACCTACTCTACTAGCGTCTTTATTCTTACAGCTCGTAAAGATAGTGCTACCTGTAGCTAACTTACCTAGCTAGGTGTTCTAGAACGCTTATAGTAGTAAAGACTGCGGACCTAGCTCTTACACTATATACCTATTAAAACTAACGTTATAGAGTAACACGTTTAAAGAAATAATAAATATCTTAACTACTATATAAGCAACTTTCTACGCGCTACTACTAATAGTAGCTCTAATAGCTACTAGCGCTTATATCTCTTCTATCTCTTCTCTACTAGGTTATATAGAAGCTCTCTTATTTTTAGATAGTAAAGCGTCTTACTTTAGATTCTAAAGTAGAGTTAAGATTTCTAAACTATTTAAGAACTAGAATTAGAAAGACTAAGGTTAGTAATAGTAAAGGTCTATATAAGAGTACTTTCTTACTAGGCTTCTAGCGTACTTAGCGCTACTAAGCGTTAGTTATTAGCGACGCTATTCTTTCTAGTACTCTCTACTAAGCTAGTAGTATTCTTGCTACTACTTATAGAAGTACTATTATTAGCGCTATTATTCTTAGAGTTTTTAAGGTCTTTAGTTAGAGAGTTAGTAGACTTCTACGCTCGTACTAGAAGCTATAGCTAGTAGAGATAAGAATAGGTAATACGCTTACGCGTTAGTAACGCTAAGGCCTTCTATATAGATACTTGTACCTTACTTACTTCTATAGTAAGTTTAGTAGTCTTAATAGGAGTTAGTAGAGTAGTCTTCTACTTCTTAGTAAACCTTCTCTTCTTTCTTAGCGCTCTAGTAGCTATAGACCTTCTTTTTTACGTAGGCATAGTAATATTTAGAACAATTTATTATATATAATAATAAAATATTATAAAAATTCTAAAAGTAATAAGAAATTTAGCTATAAAGCTTAGAATAGTAATATATAGATTGTTAGAAGAAGAGAGAGAGTAAGAGAATAGAACGCGTTCTATTTATATAATAGAGTAGGTAGACTAAGCTATACCTAAATAGGTTATAGCGCTTCTAAGGTTAAGCTAACTAATATAGAGTACTAATAGTGTTAGAATCTATAGTTAAATTAGTTATAATACCTAGTAAATACAGTAGCTACTATATAAGAGAGCTTAGGCTTACTACTATAAGTTACTTACTAAAAAGGTAGTATATAATAGTAAAATTAAGTAGAAATACTAATACGTAGAATCTAATACTTTAGAAATTATAGTAATAATTATATATAGCTATATAGCTAAGAATACTATAGAATAAAGAGCTACGTATATACTAAGGTAAATAAGCTAGTATATTAGAATCTCTAAACTAGTAATTATAAGACCTTCTATATATAAAATATCTTACTCTAGAATAATATTCTAGATCTAAATAATTCTTACGTTATATATCTAAGAGATTTATATAACTTATAAGATAGTAAATAACTATAGCTACTAAGAAATCTAGACTCTAGCTACTATAAATATAGAGCCTTCTTATATTCTATTACTAATTATTTATAAAGTACTAGACTCTACTATAGCGAAATAAATACCTACTAAACATCTAAGACTCTTATCTAATCTCTATAAGGTTTTATTAAAAATAGTTAAGAAAAATAGTATAACTCTATAAAAAGCTTGTTAGAACTAACATATAATAGTAAGAAGAGAGAGAGGTAATACTAATTTCTAGTTTTTACTAACTATCTTATACTAGTTATTTGTAAAGAATAGTCTAAAGAGTAAACTCTTCTTAATTTCTAATATGTTTAGCTAGTTATAGAGAAGTATAGGTATATTAAGCTATAGCTTCTAAGAGTTAAAGTATATAAAGAATAGTTTAATATTAGTAGAATTAGTTAGCTATATAGTAAAGCTTGCAAATTATAATATACTTACTACTATTCTATTAAGTTTTCTAAAAGTTTAGCATAAGCTCTAATTACTCTCTTACTAGATTTAGAAGTTAGAAATTCTAAGCTTGTATATTTAAAGTCTTGTTAAGTTAGAGTAAGTATAAAAAGAAGATAGCGTAGATAAGGCTTATTATAACGTGTTACTGCTAGCCTACCTAACTTCTACTATTTTCTGTATTAATATTTTATTAGAGCTAAGGTAAAGGCTTAAAAGTAGCGTTATAATAGAAGAGTGCCTTAATAGTTATAATATTAATAGCCTAGATACTAGTCTACACCTCTCTCTAGCAAACCTATAGAGAGCTTAACGTTAGTAACAATATATATTAGAAAGAATAAGGTATCTTACCTTTATCTTCTAAAGTCTAGATATAAAGCGCGTAATAAAGTTACTATTACTTAGGTTCTCTATAAACTTTCTAGGTAAAGTCTCTGTATATACTAAGTTTAAGCAACGTTTCTTAACAACGTAGTAGTATAAAGTAGCTACGCGTATTATCTAGGTAGATAAAAATATATTAAGCTAATAGTTAGAGTTCTATTTCTTAGAGATTACGCTAAATTTAGAGCTATTTCTTATATTCTCTAGAGTACTATAGTAAAACGTAATCTAAGAATATATAATATAAGGTATTATAGATAAGAGCTTAGCTAGATTCTAGAGATAGAAAGGTATATAGTTAAGTATAAACTTCTTATACTATTTAATCTAGCTAGATTTCTTATTAGGTCTAAGACTTTTATAGAGAAAGAGGCTACTTACAAAGTATAGTTTTTAAGTGTGTTCTTAGTAATAGAGCCTTTTATAACCTTGTCTACGTTAGTAAAGAGTTTATTAAAGCTATTAATATACTAAGAATTATTCTTAGAAAGGTTGCTTATTACGTTAATATTACTATTCTGTTTATATATACTCTCTCTAACCTTAAGTATATTAAGATTAACCCCCTCTTAATCTACTTATTAAATAATATTAGTAAAAAGAGTAGTATTACTAATAGTATTAGCTATAATTACTAGAATATCTAAAGAACTAGTTAATATAGAAAAGAAATATAAAATTTACAACACTATTACTAGATAACGTTAGTTTTTCTAGCAAATTAATTATATAACTTTAGCTAGCCTAAAACTAGGTAGGTATTACCTATTCTCTATTAGGGCGTTAAATAGTCGTAGATTCTAACTAGTATAATAAATAGTCTTAGGCGTTACTATAAATAATTATAGTAGCGCTATTAGTATAATACGCGAAAATTATAAGTATTCTTAGTACGCGTTTTTAGCTATATGTCTTACTAATAGAATTATATATAAGAGAACTACCTTAGCTACTAAGAACTATTATTTCTAAGAAGAGACTAGTAGCCTATTAGTATAACCTAGAACCTACTATAGATTACTTAGTAGGCTTAGAAGTAGTTATACAAATTTCTATTTAGAGGCTAGCTATAGTAGACTATGTTATAGATTCTAAGCTATGCTATAGTTTCTATTAGCTAGTAGGTTTAGTCTATATTTCTACTAAACATTAGTCTCTATAATTACTAACGCTAGAAGTTCTTTCTCTATTAGCTAGAAGCTAGCAGCTAGAAATATACGCTATTCTTCTTATTTTTATTATCTATACTAATAACCTAACAGAATAGCACTAGCGCCTCTAATACCTAATAAACTAATAACAACTTATAGAAGAACTCGCCCTTAACGTTATAAAGAACTAGCCTTTTCTTAAAGAAAAAGAATCTAAACTATAAAGGCACGCGTAGAGCTTAGTAATTCTAAAATAGCCTATAATGTGTAGAGGCTTATTAGAGTAGCTTAAACGTTTATAGGCGCTAATAGTCTTAGTAAGAGAGACTTTGTCTTTTACAAGAAACTATAAGGTAAACCTCTATAATACTATTAAATAGAATAGTATTTATCTAATAAGAGTAAAAAGCCGCGCAGAATATATTCTTTTTAAGAAAATTACCTCTAAAGAGGCATCGCGTATAAACCTCTTAGCTCTAGCTCTTAAATATAAGAAAGTTATAGAGCTCTAGACTTAGAACTAATATATTAATATTATAAGTAGTATTATTTAGCTACAACAAGCTAATATAGCTAATAATATTAGAATATATAAGAATAGCAGGTAGCGGCTTTAAGCCTATTATACTAAGATAGAGAATTAATAAATTTAAAAAGTAATACTAACTCTAGCAAGAATACTATATAATTAAGTAGGTAATATTATAACCTCTAACGTATTCTACTAGATATTATATCGCGCTACGTTCTACCTACTAGTTAACCTACTACTACTACCTCTACCTCTATATATATAAAGTATCTTAAAAGCTCTATAAAAGCGCTAGATAATTATTATTAATAATAAGACAATCTACTTTAGAGATAGTAATATTAAGCTACTAACGGCGCGGTACTAATATAGAAATAACGTAGAGCTTCTTATTAACTACTAGTATAATAGCGCGTTAGAGCTTATAAACTACTATAAAAAGCTAGTACCTATCTAGCTCTAGTAATAAATCTTTTCTAATTAGTATTTTAGAAAGTACTAGAGAATATATATAAGATACTACTCTAAATATAAGGTATAATTTTCTTAAAATTCTTAAGAGTTAGAGCTAACTAACTTAGCTTTATAGCTTATTGTTAGAGTATATATATACTATAACAACCTAGTATATTTTTAGGCTAACTTCTTCTATCTAAAGTAAAGAACAAAGACGTCTATAACTAAAAAATTACTATAGATAGATATCTACAATAAAGCTAGAGAGATATAATAAAATATAGATAATTAGACGCTAGAAGAGGTAAATTTAGCTATATCTATTAGAAATAACAAATATTATTACTATTAGTAAGAGGGTATCTAAAACATAGTATACTTATTACTATAGAAAATTATATCTAAATATCGCGCTATCTATAAGAAGCTATTACTATAGAATAATAGCGAAAGCTTAGAAAGTCTATTAGATAGTAAGTAGTGTAGCGTAGATACTAGAGTAATATAATAGAAGGCTTATTATTAATAGCGCTATATAATATATACTCTCTTACGCCTACGCTTCTATTAGTTTTATATAGTAGATACTCTCGCCTATACTTAGAAGGTCTAGTTAATAGCACCTAGTTTCTAGTAGGTACTAGAGTAATATTCTTAGATCTTATTACCTTTAAGGCTATAGAGCTCTTGCTTCTTATAATCTAGTTAACTATATAGGTAATAGAGATGCGTTTATAACATAACGTATTACCTTTCTTATAATAAAATATATACTAGAAGTTAGTAGATATAAGGCTTATACTCTATATATTATTAGTCTCTATATATTATAGAATTCTACTTAGTATAGATAAAAGTAAAAATTTAGAATACTAGAGCTTCTAATATTATAGGCTTTATAAGTTAGATATTCTAGTATTATAGGCTAAATAACTTAGAAGCTCTATACGCTACTACTTTATTCTCTAAAAGATTATTTTCGAATATAAACTTTGCTAGTAGAAAGATTTAAAAAATAACTATATAATAATACTATTATAAAATCTTATAAGAACTAAGATATTTACTTTAATTACTTAGAAAAGTTGTTTTATATATATAAAAGCTAAAATAATTCTACACTATTTATCTACTATAGGTAGAGAGAATATAAGAGAAATAGAAGTTAGAAATTATAACGCCTATTACTATATATTATAGTATTTATAGATAATTTCTCTTTAGCTTCTATAAATAATCTATATAAGAATACTATTTTATAATTATACTTTTAAGTTAAAAATAACGTTCTTTAAAATATACTAGTACTTACCTATAAAAAAATTTTGTTACCTATAGTAGGCGAATTTTACAAGTATTATAGAGTAATATTTAGATTTACTAATATAAAGTATAGACTTTATAGTCTATACTATATAGACTATTACTTTTTTCTACTTAAACTACTTCTAGACCTTTCTAATAGCAAAATTATAAATTCTAGCTAAGTAAATTAAAGTTCTTAGAGTAATAGTTCTAGGCTAATCGCGAGTTAGAGCAGCTTGCTAGTAGCTATAGCTAGCCTAATTTTATCTATATTAACGCTGTTAATATAGTTAGATTTTCTAACAATTTCTACTATATTTTCTAATAGTCTCTACCGTATTTTCTAACAATTTATACTAGATTTATTAATAATTTACGTTAGATTTACTAAAGGTAACGTACTACATAAGCGAACAGCCCACGAATTTCTTAGCAAGAAAATTAACGAAAATTAACCTGTTTTTCTTAAATAACTAAGCGAAACCTTAATATTTTTCTATAAAAATTTATATATATATTCTCTATAGTATATTACACTATATAGTAAAGTTGTACTAAGCTATATTATATAATTAAAAAGCTATACGTATTTAACTAGCTTTTAAGAAAAAGTCTAGTTTACTTCTAGTAAGTACTATTATATCTCTATAATAATCTATAAAACTTATAGTATATAGTGTCTATAACGTAATAAAGGTTTCTAGAAAACTTTTATAGAGCTAGTTCTTTAAGGTATAGCGTAATAAGAGATAGAAGTTTATATAAAGTCTTTCTAGACTTTTCTTCTCTAACTATATATATATATTAATAATCTAGCTATATAAAGTTATATATTATAAGATTATATATACTATAAGTCTTCTATATATTTAGAAGTAATAATTTTAAAATAGTTTTAGTATCTTTCTATACTATACTACTAAAAAGACTTTACTTTTAAATAACTACTTAAAGCTACTATATTATTAGTTAATTAGCTCTATATAGTTAAAATTAACTATAATATATAAAATAATAAGTTTATAGAGCTAGATTAACTATATATATATGTAGTTAGAAGAAAAAAGCTCTAAGAATAAATTTTTCTAATTTCTATCTCTTATTACGCTATACTTAGTAGAGTTAGCGCTATAGAAATTTTCTAGAAATCTTTATTATATTATAGATACTATATACTATAAGTTATATAGATTATTATAGAGATATAATACTACTAACTAGAAGTAAACTAGATTTTTTTAAAAGTTACTTAAATATATATAGCTTTTTAATTATATAATATAGCTTAGTATAACTTTACTATAAGGTATAATATACTATAGAGAATATATATATAAATTTCTCTAGAAAAATATTAAGAGTTAGCTTAGTTATTTAAGAAAAATAGAATAATTTTTATTAATTTTTTTTACTAAGAAATTATAGGTAGTTTACTTATATAGATAGTTTACTTATAAAGTATATTAACTTTAATATAAGATATAATATACTATAAAGAGTATATATATAAACTTTTATAGAATAATACTATAACTTTATATAGTTATTTAAGAAATACTATTTAATATTCTTATTAAAATATTCTAGAAATTTTATCTATTTAAAAACTTTACTTATTAAGTATTTAATATAAATAATAGTAGATAATAATAATTTACTATTTAATTAAACTACTATAAGTTTAAATTAAAGTAATTATACTTATATAAATTTAAGCTAGAAATAATATAAGTATTAATAGTATTACTTTAAATATACTATTATATATATTATAGTAATTAAATATAAATTTAATAATACTACTATTATAATTTATATTATTTTAACTTATATTACTACTACTATATTAACTAATAGCTAGTATATATATAATATATAATACTTATAAAATAAAAGTTAAACTTAATTTAACTTACTTAAAAATTTTAAATATATTATAAATTATAGTAGTAATTTCTTAGCTTAGTATAAAATTCTAATTAGCACTATATATAGCTAATAACTTCTTTTAGTAGCTTACTACTAGAGAACTATATAATATATACGTATAAAAAACTTCTACTTAGCTAATATAGTATATCTAAGTAATGCTATTTAAAATGCTAGAAAATCTAAGTATTATAGCTATTACTTACTATTATTCTAAGCTCTATCTATAAGCTACTTATTCTATGTCTAGTATCTTTCTCTTCTATTCTATAACACGCCTAGCATTTACACGTAACCTAGGTAGCTAGCTTATAGTCTTACGTAACTCTTAGATAGTTACCTCTTAGAAATATTAGTAACTTAAAGTCTAAAGCTTAGAAAATACAAAGAATTATACTAGAAATATTACTTTTTCTTATTTAATTATAGCGCGTAATCTTATAGCTATTCTTCTTCTTATAAACCTTATTAAATATCTAGATAAAGTAGAGTTATTAGTAGAAGTTCTTAGAAAACATAATAAGAATAGTAAAAAGTATTAGTTTTTACCTTCTTTACACTCTACTCTCTAAATTCTACCTTCTAATTAAAAAGGTTAACTAGCTAGCTATTTCTAAAGAACTTTAGTATAAGAGTAGCTATATACTTAGAATAGACGTAGTTTATAAGCGCCTAAAGGCGATTCTATATAATATATTTTAGTTAATTACTTAAAAAATATAGTATATCTTAAGATATATAAGGTAGCTATTATTTACTTTCTTCTAGAATAACTCTAGCAACGCTATCTACGTATACGTTAGCATCTACTCTTTAAATAATTAGAAATATAGAGAAATACTTATAGTATAGTTATAGCTATAAAGAGTATAAAGCTACTTCTTAAACCTATCTAGTATGTTCTCTAGAGTAGGTATAAGCTATAAAATGTTAGCATAAGCTTAGAATAGCTAAAGTTCTTATCTTTCTAACTTATAACTTACTACTACCTATTAGAAGTATATATTATACCTTAGAATACTAGTTTTCTTCTCTCTAGTTCTCTTCTTATAATTATTAGCTAAGAACTATTTACTATAATACGTTTATATTAGCTAAATCTACTTATAGAATTAAAAATTCTAATATTAAGCGTAGCGCTAGAAATATTCTACTAAACTCTTATATATTTAGGTAAGAAAGACCTTAGAATTCTCTAAGAATAGTAGTATAAAAGATATTATAAGAAAAGAGAGAAGACTTACTAGACTTTACTATTAAAGAAATAGTTATTCTTCTAGATAAAGTAAGTTAGTTCTTAGAATATATAAAGTAAAGAGTAGTAAAGATAGTAATTACCTTCTTTTAGATTATAGCTACGTAGTATTTCTTCTTCTATTTTAGTATAAGGCCTTTTAGGTAGGTAATTAGTAGCTTCTTAGAATATTTAATTATACTCTTTAACTATATAGTATAGTATATTTTATAAAGATATTTAAGCTTTACTACTATAAGTCTATCTTCTCTAACCTATCTTTTTCTCTATATAAGAATATTGCTAGGCTTTCTACTCTTAGTTTACTTTATTAGAGAAGGCTAATTATCTCTCTTATCTTTATTAGTATCTCTAACCTCTTAGGCCTTATTAGTAGAAAGTTTAGGCTTATTTACGTAGATATTAAGCTTAGATAATAGAGTAGGTAGTAATAGAGTATTTAGAGCTAGAGTACGTATTATTTAGGTATTAGCTATAATTGTATTTAAGTGCCTATAAGAAAGTACAACGTTAGTAAGCGTTCTAGACAAAGAATAAGAAAGAAAAAGTTAGAATCTCTAAAGCTTAGAGTCTAAAGTAGTAGATGCACCGCCTAGAATTTAAGAGTAGAGAGAGCAAGTAACCTAGGCAAGCTACCTAGCCTAAGAGAGAGGTAGCACTAAGAGTAGGCTAGAAAAGGTTAGAATATCTAGAGTCTAGAACTAGAAGTAGTAGATACGCCGCCTAAAATAAGAGAGTAAAAAGAGTAAGTAGCCTAGGTAAGCTATCTAGGTAGAGATAGCAGAGGTACTAAGAGTAGAGATAAGATAGGTTAGAAACTCTAAGTTCTAAAGCCTCTAGCTCTTGCCTTTCTTATAGTAGTAAGAGGGGATAGTAACTCTTTACTAGCTCTACCTTATCTAGTCTATAGACAAAGAGGCTATATTCTCTAAGCTTCTATACTATAGAGGTTTAGAAAAGGCAAAAAATACTTATAATTCTATCTAGAGATTACTCGCTTTAAGAGCTAGTAAAAAGTAGTTATATAGGCGCTTAGACAACACGCGTAGAGTATAAGAAGATAGTAAAAGTAATAAAAGAGCGTATTCTAATATAGTTACTACGCTAGAGTTAGTAAATAGCGTCTAAATAGTAAACTAATAGTAGAGAATATAAGCGTAAGCGCTTATAACGTTAGAAAAGCTACTATAAGGCTATGCGTACTAAAGTTAAGAATATAGCGTAATAGTAGGTAGGTAAGTAGTAACTAGAAGAGGAAGCTAAAAATTTATACGCGCGCGGATTATTAGTTGTGCTAGTGCTAAGCTTATATAGGCTTAGCGCCTCGGCTGGACTGTTACTCTAGGTAAAGAAGCTTAAACGTTGTGTCTCGATCTCGATGCACGCACAGCGCCCGGCAGGAAAATCCAGGAGCTCTATACGCAGCTCTCGCTTCCCAAGCTCTTCGCGGAAACCACCAAGCGCCGCCGCTACGACGATGGCTACCTCTACGCTTCCCCACGCCACAGCTACCTCGCGCCCACGACCGCGTCCGTGGCCTCGCTGCTCGCTGGCGTTGCCACGGGCGGCCAGTTGTTGCGGAGGTTTCCAACGTTGGGTGTCACCCCAGAGCGTCCCCGCTGCGATCCCTGAGCTCTTGGCAACGATCCTGCGTCGCTATGCGCGCCTCGTCAACCGCGCTCCAAGAGCAACGTCGCGAGCGCATTCTCTTCGAGTCGCTCATTCTCACCGACCTGTATCCTGAAGTTCACCGTAGGTATTCTTTCTTGTCACCGCCCTATTCTAGCGGTGCTGACTTCGTCCGTAGGACCCTTCGAACACGCGCCGCACGATTCCGTATCCTGATTCAAAGCGCCTGAAACCATCATAGCCGCGATTAACACGTGCAGGAAAGGCTGCGGCGGCTTCAGGGCTGCGCCATCTACAATGTTGCGTCGGAGAGCTGGGGCTCGCATCACGTCCGCGCTCTCGTCGACGTGTCTCCGCACACCGAGCTTGTCGCGGAAGCTCAGCCTGACGCTGGAATGCATAGCGGCGGCTTGTAACGTGGCTTGATACTCATTGGCGGTGCGTTTAAGCGCGTTTTCGTCGCTGTCTCGTCGCTCATGCGGAAATCGGCCGTGCGGTGGTGGGCGTGCGATGCTGGCGTAGATGCTGGTGCTGTGGATTCGTGGCCGAAGTCCGATGCGAGGGCAGACTGGTGAAGCGCTTTCGGCTCATACGGGAATGGCGATATTCTGGAGATGGCGATGCGAGGCGTACGAGAGCGTATACCGATTAAAGAACTCCGTTGATGTTGTGGAAGTGGTTGTCGCAACGTGATCGCGATCCAGGCGTGAGGAAAGTCTGCTCGATCAACGCCCACTCCCCACGAACGGATCCAGGAAGAAGCGTCTCGTTTGACACCGCCGACGCTGCGAATAGATCCTCCACTACCTTCGCGTTTATTACGGCATATTTTCGGGGTTCGCGTGACGGTGCATATTCAGGCCTGCTCGTATCGGTGAGATCCGCTTCCCCGCATTTTCACCCCACCTCTCCTCAGAACCTCATCCGCACCGCATCCCTCAAAAGACTACGTTGTACTAACGACGCGCCGATCGAATACCTAAATTAACCTTCATCGCAATCAACCATCCACCCAAAATGCGCACAGACGTCTCCTTCCAAACCTGCGACAACGTCACCCTCCGCGGCTGGTTCTACACCCCCACCAACAGCCCCCCATCCCCCCTCCCCTGCCTCATCATGGCCCACGGCTTCTCCGCCCTCAAAGAAATGGACCTCGACGCCTTCGCCTCGCACTTCTGCTCCGCCCTCCCACTCACCTGCCTTGTCTTCGACAACCGCGGCTTCGGCGCCAGCGACACCGGCCTCAGCCAGCCGCGCCAGGAAATCCTCCCCGCGCAGCAAATCAGCGACTACTCGGACGCCATCACGTACGCGCAGACGCGGCCGGATGTGCAGAAGGATAAGATTGCGGTCTGGGGCTCGTCGTACAGCGGCGGGCATGTGCTGTGGGTCGGCGCAGTGGATCGCAGGGTGAAGGCTGTGCTGAGCCAGGTGCCATGCGTGGATGGGTGGGCGAATTTTCATCGCCTTGTGCGGCCAGATTTCGTGCCGCAGATGAATGAGCTGTTCAAGAGTGGTGAGTTGGCTCCTGCTGTCTTGCGAGATACTAGCGTAAGAAGCGCTTTCTGATGGATGAACGGGCTAGACCGCCTTGCGCGCGCGGCGGGCGAGCCGCCGGGCTTGCTTCCCGTCGTCGATGCCGATGTGCACAAACCTTCTGCGCTGCCGACGCCAGACAGCTACGCGTTCTTCAGCGCGTGGGGCGAGAAGAGCGGGTGGAAGAACGAGGTTACCGTTAAGTCGTAAGATCCTCGCTTTCCTTTCCCCCTAAGTCAAACCGCAACAACACAGCGCATGCAACACTGACCCATCCCCTCGCCCTCCAGCATCGAAGCCTTCCGCGAATACCTGCCCTCCGCGCACATCCATCATATCGCGCCCACGCCGCTACTAATGACCGTAGCTGAGTGCGACGTCCTGACGCCGACGGATCTGGCGCTCGAGGCGTATGCGCGTGCGCTGGAGCCGAAGCGCC
Organism: Trematosphaeria pertusa; assembly: GCF_010094035.1. Classification (NCBI taxonomy): domain Eukaryota; kingdom Fungi; phylum Ascomycota; class Dothideomycetes; order Pleosporales; family Trematosphaeriaceae; genus Trematosphaeria; species Trematosphaeria pertusa. The sequence goes on along the minus strand of NW_022987234.1, from coordinate 152,215 downwards.
TGCACATTCTGCCAGGGGGGCATTTTGATGCGTATTCAGGGCAGTACTTTGAGAGGAATTGTAAGAGGCAGGTGGAGTTTTTGAGGGAGTTTTTGTGTGGGTAGGGATGTGTCATGGTGTTTTGGGGAAGTAGGATTGTGGGGCGGGATGGGGTCTCTATGGAGACATGCTGAGGGTTTACTCAGTAACGGCGGTGAATTGCACAAGCCTTAATTCTAGAAGTAGCTATTTATGCTATAACGACGCCGTTTAAACTCTTCTACTTTGGCAAGGCTATTAATAGCAAATAGGCACTTAGCCTATCCAAGAAAGATAAACGACGACTTTTGGATCTCTTAATTAAATTTGGGAAGTTCTTAATATAGTAAAATTAGATAAAGCCACAGCAGAGGAGAGAAAGGTCGACGAGCTCGTTTACTTAGTTGGACCTGCCGCTCTACAAGCGGTTGCGGTGAATAAATAGCCTCCCGCCTCTCTACGGCTAATTATAAAAGAACATGTTCTTCTATGCAGCACTAGCTAATATAAGAACGACAGAAGAAAGAGCTAAGTATTAGAAGTTATACGGTCGCGAGGAGAGAGATCCTCTTAAGCAAGGTAACCCTTCGGATAGTTCACCAAAGCGTCGTGAGAGTGAGGTTAACGTGCCGTAGCCACAGGATGTAGATGAGAACCAACTCAAGACACGTAAGACGCAGGAGAACCATCCGTTCCAAGATCCCTAGTAGAGGACACCTTCGATGCAGCGGTAGCTGGGCGAGAGCTCAGAGCCAAAATCCGTTACACTGATATACAGAGTACAGGAGGTTTTGGAAAGGCGTCGGCGGCGAGGGTGAGGCAGATATGTTGCGGTGCGGGCCGCGAAACGGGTTCTCGCGAGCGGCTACGAAGAGAACGTGAACAGAACGCCGACGAGAGAAGCAATAGGACGAGGTGATCTGAATGAACCGCCATCTTGGATCCCCTGCAGCCGTAGGATCCCCCAGTTGTGCCTTAAGTTTAGAGAGGTCCAAAGCCGCGTTTTCTTGCGTATGGGCCGCGCCGCGTCGTGCGATGGTGTTTCCAGCGGTGTTGGAGTGTGGGGCTCGACGGCGGGTTCAGTAATGTCATCTCCTATCGTTCGAACCACGTCTGAAACGCTGAGCTGACCGTCTTCTTAAGCTTTGTCGAGACGGAGCGCGGTTCGTGTTAGCGGAAGCGACAGTTATGCTGTAAACCTACCATGGCTAAGGGCGAACGGAGTCAATCCTGCAATCTGCGTAGGCTCAACCATGCCAGAACCTTGCCAGCCATTACACCTGCAAGCGTCTCGTTCAACGAATAAATTAGTCGAAGGCCAGGAGCAACATTCGGCGTCGTTGCATGTACGACAAGTCTTGGAAAGCATAACGTAGCATTACATCGCGTGCTGGGTCCTTGCAAAAGCATTCTTTAGCTCTAAAAGCGTCTTAAACTTAGATGAAAGAGTTCTGCTAAGTCTTAGTAATGCGTATATTAGCTATAGCGGCGATCTATACATTAATTTCGGACTACTTACTAGACTTTTTGCCGATGGTAGCATTGAAGCCTCAGAGCACCCAGGTTGATACTACTGCCGGTTCTGAGACAGAGTAAGCATTGTCGAACGTGGAGGAGGGACTATTTGTAGCTGGAATTAACTACTTCTATCCAGGAGTTTCTGTAGTATAAACGGGCCCTTACAAGCTAACTCTGCTAGAGTCCTGTAGTTGTATGTTTAACGGCAATATAACTTGGAGGATAGCTATTATAGCTTGGTAGAAGCTTACTTCTTAAATGCTAGATACTAGGTGTGTCTCTCTTCTACATTAAGTCCCTACACTTAAATGGCGTTGCGTATAGGTCATGGCTGAGTGTGCATGGGGAGCAGTGGAGGTTAGAATCGGACTAGGGAATCCTAAGAGGAGAAGATCAACAAGCTGGGGACAAGAGTATGATCTACAGGGATGAGTTATTAGGGATTGCGGTTACGAGCCTGGTGAATACAAAGGGCAGCTAGCTGACGGCTAGAACAACTTGAAACTATCCACGATCCGATTGACGCGATTGCGTGGAACGTAGGACTTGTGAGGAGCGAATCGCAGTCATGGGGTGGGTTCAGAGTTGTGCGCTATCCTTATCAGGCTTAGACTGTTACAGCGCCAGACTTGATAACTGAAAACTGCGAAATTCTAACTCTCGCCGCGTCTCCCGCGCATGCCAGAGCATCCTATACCTTCTTTGATCCCGTTCTCCCGGCTTTTGGGATGGATTGCCGCTGGAAAAGAAGGTGACACAGTGCAATGCCAACGTGACACAGCAAACCTGGATCCCTTCATAGTCGATTCTTTCTTTGATTCCGCTGTTGGTGCCGGCGACGGGTGCAACGGGCAGTCGTTTGCGGTGTCCCGTGCTAAAAAAGCAACAACCATGGACCCGACTAACTAATGGCTTTCTTTCAATGCTATCGTCAGAATTTGGTGTTAGGCTACTAGAAGCTATTAAGAACTGGCGGTACCAGCTGGCTAAGGCCTACAGCGAGTAAGGCAAATTCGACGTTCTGTTCTCTCGTCGCCACGAGAAAGCGTAGCTGAGCCAAACTCTAGCTTGTTTAGAAGCACTAATTGTGTTCTTCTTAGTTTCTCTTGCTCTTCCTAGATTCGTAATTTAAGGAATGCCTGCTAAGGCTGTATCCTAGGGAGCGAGCGTTAGCGAGCTGTACGCCGGCTTCGTTGTCACCTAAATCTCTCAGGTTCGTCTGCTCATGGATAGATTCGCCTCGCAAGTGAATAGTGCAACCTTCTCAGCTTGTTCGCCCTTAATCGATGCTGCGATTATTAGGTTAATCGGCGACAGCTCTCGCTGACGTTGTTAGCCTGGAGCTGCGTTGGGCTCTGCGGTAATGCGGGAGCGCCGCCTCTAGATGAGCATGTCGACGGCTATAAGTAGATGATTGGCACGCTGCTGGATAATCCTAACTCAACGACCATCTTCTGGGCGTCTCGGACTCCAAGCATTGTCTGCAGTGTGTGAATGCGCGCTTAATAATACCCAAGACTCTTTCGCTCCTTTGGCAATGTCTGTAGGCCACACAAGCCAGGACAGGCCTATCTACTAGGGTGTCTCCTCCTTGAGCCGTCTCGTGACTCCGGCGTTCCGAACGTTAGAGGATGACCGTGGGTTTAGTAAGCTAGTACTTGATGCCGCTGCAAGCGATATCATTTTGAACCTCAGGCACTGAGCTCGCTTATCGATGTTTGAGAAGATGCCTTCTATGGTATCCAAACTGACAACCCTACATTGCCCGGCAATCATTAGATTGTCCCAGCTGATGCATTAGCCATTTCCGGAAATGTAGTAGGGACTAGATAGGGAAAATTCGTCGAACATCTTCCGCCCTCATGGGCTTGTTGCTTGTTGGCTCCAGATGCGGGCGTTGACCCCGTTTGACCCCTTCCCCGCTAGGTCTGGTCGCCACGTGCCTTATCAGTCTCGACATTTCTCAGCTTGTACGCAATCGGTTTCCTCGGCATTGTTTCGCGTTGTCGCAGGGAGTTCTGGCGTTTTCCCTGAGCCGCATCTGGGGTATAGGTTCTGGGGTGTCTATCCAGGGGACTTAGCCGATAGGAATTACGCTTCGAACCCCTTCAGCCCTAGTCGTCTCTACTCCTCCACTTCTCTACGCCCGCGCTTCCTCTCTCCGACGCCAGCCTGCAGCTCCTCATATGGGCACCCTCCTCTGGTTTGCTCAATTGGGATGAGCGTTAGGGCCATTCTTGTGTGATAGCCTGACACAGGAAAGCGAGGTTAACGCGCGTTCCGATCTGCGCATAGCCACAGATACCTACTTCGGACTCGCCTTCTGCTACCCAAGGCGCCATAGATCTCGCCTTCTCTTCCGCTAAAACATCTGTCCATGGGATACTCCATCTATAGTGCGATGAATCTCGCACCCCTCCCCCCCTCTACTCCGGAATCCCGTGAATACAGAATGGGCGTCACGGGAGAAGATAGGACGCGCCGACGCGCCGATCCGTGGAATCAACATCGGCTGATGTTAACCTATTAACTGTGTCAGCCCCGCATACTGTGAATAGGATGGTGTGAACTCCCGCAATGGCAAGCAATATTGTTCGTTCAGATTTTTGGTTATCTGGCACATTCTCGCCATTGCTAGCAGGAGGCTGAAGCAATTCTATCTATGTGAATGATTCCTACACCTTGTACATAGATGTACTTTCCATCAACCTAAGCTGCCTTCTTTCGTGACTCTACTGTGTGTGGCCGCCGCCGTTAGCTACGTTACTCTAAACCTAGCTAAGATAATGGATGAGTACTCCTTTCTACCTACGTAATGCTCCTCTCTCAACTTTCGCCTTCAATGTTGCAGAATTTTCGTTGCTGGACAAGGATCCTTCTTCAAAAAGGCAAAGATGGACATGCAGATCAACATGATGAGGGGTAGCGACCCGCTCCTTACATAATGCAGTTTTAAATTTGAAGAACAGAGGCAAAAAGAGGGAGGTTTTTCATCACTTCGCGTGGTTTTCCTTCATCTGCCCTGCAGGAAGAAATGTAGAATAGTTGCATAGCTTTTAAGAAGCTAGGTCAATTCAATGATTTTAAGCCAAGCCAAGCCTAGACAAGTGGAATACCCCGCTTTACCCGCATAATCCTATCAGGCTGTGGCTATGGAAGGTGCCGTCTTGAACGAAACGGCTCCTATACCCACCTCCCCAGAGCTTGCGACACCACCGCTATCTTCCGCCACCCTCGGGGTCACCACACGTTACTTATTATCCCACGTCCCCCCCTTCTGACACCTGCCACCTCCCCTTCGCAAGCTACCTCATGACAACGGAACGATGTATCCACTGGTGGATAGGGCCCTGGCGGACGAGTTCTGACTGCGCAACTATCTCCATCTATTGATAGTTCCAGCTGCCAGCGACGATATAGAGAGGGGAGCGGACACATGTTAAGACTAGGAGAGGCTTTACGAAACCGCCGCAGGCAACAACCATGCGAGCTCCGCAAAGGTGCCGACGTCTGTGCTCATACGAGACGATGAAGCAGGAGGATTCCGCAGGCTCGAGTGAAACCGTCGCAATCAAGAAGGCGTCGCGATCCCGAAAGGGCGGCGAACGGTGGATCGACGGTTCTGTTGGTTTATACCGGCTATGAGTAACCTGCGGTAACTGTCCGCTTACGTCTTATGCTGATAGGGAGACGACTAAGGGGGTCTGTTGCAAAGAACATAAGAAGAGGACTCATGGCGTTTAGTAGAGCACATGCTTTCATGCGCAACATGTCATCGGCGGCACAGTGGGCTAGTGGCTGCAACCATTCCTAGCACGCTACCGCGAAGGGATTACAAACACGATCCTGAAAGAGCTGCACTCGAAATGCTCTGGGCTCAATACCGAGGACGCTATCCACTTTACAGTAGGATCCATCCTAACTTCAATCGAATACCACTGACTTTCTACGCAGCCACTAAAACTTGTATTAGGTGTCCTCTCAGGGTCTAGCATGCTCGCGCTGTGGGCGGCGCCTAGAGACCTGTTTGAGGTATGGTTTTAAGCCTATCAGAAACTCGAACATGCACGGGGCAGATCTAGTTAAGTTCAGGACAAGGCTATAGAGGAAGCGCGAAGGAGTCGACTTGCTCTACATTAAGGTATGCGGGCCTTAAGTCTACTTCTAAAAAGCCACCCTTCGGTCGTTCGAAAAGCGGCTATTTAAATAGTGAAGACGTGCGGCAGCACTATCACATAGTACCCACACACCTCCTCACGTCTTTCCTATCCAGGGAGAACTTCGCTAATGGTACCACTATCTTTGCAGGAATCCTTTCAGTTTTGGCTTTAATAGGGACGCGCGTACTGCGCAAGGAACAAACACTGTCTAGAGAAGCCCACGCGTGCTTCGACGGAAACTGTAGATATGCATCTAAGGCACACTGGGAAGAAGGGACTAGAGCAAAACACTGTCAAATGGCTTTGGAGGATAGTTGACCCCCAAGTGGCTGTATATTCAATGGTGCTGAGGTACTGCTTAACGCCTAAGATCCGTCAATGCTGCGCTTCCGCCTTGCTCGCCCCCGCACCTCCGCAATCCTCGCACACGTCCCTCCTGCGATCCTACGGTTTGTACGCCTCTGCGGATAAACCGCACCGCTGAACTTCAGGAACATGATGTGGCTTATGGTGGAGAGAGGTGTCGCTGTCACTGGGCTGCTTGAAGAGTCCACATCGTTCGATACAAGGAGAGGGTTGCCTCTTGAGTTCTTCACTGACGTATCTTTCAATACCAACGCTAGGATCTTCGCGGCAATTATAGGGAGACAAGGTCAACTATCTCAAGGCACTCATACAATCCAAAATTAACATTTCGACGCACTCGCAAAACGACAGGAATCGTAATCTTTCCCGCCCTCGCAGCAGCACTGGCCACATACTTCAGTTGCCGAATCATCCTCAACACCAAGTTGACGCTCTGGATCGAATAATAGAAGGATCTCCTCGCTACGACCCTCCTTACTATAGTCCACATAAGCTACTCGCGCCATATCTGGCCAGACAGAAGAACACTCCCAAGCAGGCACTAATTCCGGCGATTCTGGATACCCGCCTTCCCCACGCTCACCTGCTAAACCTACGAGCACTATAGCACTGGTGTCGTTTCGACAAGAACCCCATAGAGTGCACTGTGAGGGGTCCCAGAAGAGCAGAGCACCCGCACTAGCCCCACATACTGCAAGGTGCTAACAAGACCCAGCCAAAATATGGAAGCTTAAGTTGGCAACTCCAACTAGGCTATCGTACCTCGCGAGGACCTAAACTCTTACGGTTCGCTTTCGCGCTTCACTGTATGTCTCGCCGAACGGACGGTCCCAGTGCCATGCTCCTTATCCATCCAACTTCAGAACCGCCATGAAGCCGTTGAATAGGGCCACAATGGCATCTAGCAACTGATACTTCCCCTTCCGAGAGTCATTACCGCTTCCACTCCAACCGAGAAGGACTATCGGAGTCCCCGCCCAGATGCGCTCATGCCTCATTATCCACTTAACACTTCGGCTGACTACAAATTAGCACAGGACATGTGTCGTTCACGAAACGCCCTATCTCGCGACCCATCCAACAATTAAAGGCAGCTATCTAAACGACAAAGCAAATTATCTACAGCTACAGCTCAGTCCAGCTATAAACTCGGTACTAGCAAGGCCTCTTTATGAGTCCACCATGCTGATTCGTCGGTGCGCTATTAAAGGCCACAAAAAGCTGTGGGGCAGTCTCGATCAGGAATCTCCGGCGTTGGAGAATATCAAAGTGGCGGAGTCCCGAACGCTAATGGTGTCTGGATCATGTCGACTTGTGACGAGGCGATCCTACGTGAGATAAACTGTGGCTCTCGTCTGCTAATATAGGATTGGGCCTACTATAGTGCGGCTGCTTTGCATGCTGTCTACGACGTCTTCGTTGCCTCTTATACGGCTACCACGCTTTCTCTTTCTCGCTTCCTCTCTGCCTTTCTGTCCTCTAGGCCATGCGAAGGAATAATTTCCTACTTAACAGAGTGGCCTTAGTGGATAGAAATGCACACAGAAAGGACACTCTCTTGGTACAAAGGCCACGCAGCTTCCGCGTCCTCCCGTGTTCATTGTACGGAGCAACGTTATAGTTGAGAGAAAGCTGAACTAACTGGCAATATCATCCAGGAGTGCGAGATTATGCGGAAATCGGCGGCAGATGCTTTGGGCTCTTTTATTGGCATCACCCTGGCCTTTGTAACTATTATCCTGATCATATTGTCACCGCTGAACGTAATGTCCACAGAACCGACGATAAAGACCTGCTCCTTGTAATAAGCGCGCGCTGGACTATGCAGTCTTTAATATCAACAGGGCGCCATTGAAGGCTACTATGGTCTAAACGGGAATTAGAGTCAGGGATTCCATTAGCCGCGCATTCGACGGTGTGTCGTGGAACGTTTGGCGGGGACGAAATTAATGCGAGGATATAGTAGTCGATCGCGACCCGTGGGCACGGAGGACTAAGAATTTAGAAGTAGAATGCGAGAGGTGCGAACCGTGAGGACGTGAGGCAAAGCTCGAAGGTAGGCAGCGGTAATCGTGCAGTTGGCTGGCCAATAACACAAATATGAACCCACTGGATCTGAACTGGGCACTCCGGTGCGTTGAACGGTTCTGTAGGACTAGTTGTGATTGTGGCCAATACGAGCCAAACAAGTACTATTAGGCGCTTCTGTCCTCTTCCTAATTGGTTATAGTGGCCAGTGCATAGGGGACTGACCGGAGCTAAAGATTGTAGGCGGCCTTTCGCCCTATCTAGTATGGATGGCTTATCCTAGTAGTTACTGCGAACCCCCGAGTCTCCTTCTCTCGCGCACTACCACGTTTCCGAGTAAGAGGTAGTTGAGTGTGTCTGTGGGAGGTGTATCTTTAGAACTGTGAACACCTTCTCTCAGTTCGGCGCCGATTATGCGGAGATGCGAGCCTAAGGATGCCATGAAAATGGGGGCGCCACCCCTGGTGTTTGGCTTCCGTACTAGCGGATTTGCGGTAGCGAGGGGTGCTCAGGTAGGCGTACCTTCTAGGAGGACTAGCTCATGGTAAAGTTTCCAAGGTTGCCTAGCTCAGTTAGCCTCCGAATACTGGCGAGAATATTAACGCTTCGAGCTGTCACTACCACGCCATTATTCTGCACTCGCTGAGGCGGCAATCCTTCCATTCCGCTTGATTGAGAGAGCTGCGTTGGATATAATCCCCTTAGCGAGTAACTAATGCTTGGGTGAGAAATAGACGGGCAAGTTGCGACGGGTAAGTAGAAGCCTAAGACGCAATTAATAGGGAACTGAAGATCGAGCATGTAGATTGCCTTCGGCCCCTCCGTGATCTGTGGCGTCCTATATAAGAGCATAAAAACTGTCAAGATCTCGTGCCATGCTGTCTTAGTCGACTTAGGCGCCTTCTATCTCTTTTACGTTGTGTGGCTGCAGGCATATAGAGCGGGGATTCTTGACAACGGCCTTAATAAGACTATCTCCTGGACTAAAGTTACCTTCGTAAATAGTAGCGGTAGCTAGTCGACTTTGCTTAACTACTAATAACTCTTATTGTAACCTACTTCGACTCCCCTCGCCCAAGCGTTAGTTAATTCCAAAAATAGTGACTAGCATCCGATGCCTCGACCTGCTTGATGCCGTTGCCTGGCCTTGTTGTTCGTGATGCAGTAGTTACAAACCCGTTTGATTAAGCCTTAGAAGTTCTTATACTACCGCCTCTAAACCTAGTCCCCTGAGTGGTCCGCGAGAGGAGATGGAAGCGTTGGTGTAACCAAAATAATGGAGAGAAGGAGGGGAATTGGCGCGTAAGGACTTGCGGGAGGGATGAATTCCTCCTAAATTAAGGAGTTGGAGGTTAAGTAGTAGTTGTGTCTATCTTAATAGTGCGCCCAGCTAAATAGAATATTCTACCTCTTCGTTGGGTGAGTCTAAATGATACGTGGTTCCTACGCATAAAAAAAAAATTCCTTAGAAGTAGGCGTACTTTGTGCGTAGGCTAGGTTCGAGAATATCGAGTGCGGGAGTAGTGCCAGTAGGCAGTAGTTGGGACATTGTCGACTACGGGGTTTACGGCGCGTTAGCGCTAGGGTCTTGCTGTCCTTATTCAGCCTGAGCAGTTGGGCCCTGTGGAGGATTATCTGAGATTGACGAAGGGGCACCAGGCGTTGGCTCCCTGCTGAATCATGCAAGCTCTTTCGTCGCCAAATCATGATGCCGTGCCTTCTGTACTACCGGGAGACAAAATAGCGTCCCGCTTTCTGTTATAGAGTACCTATTTGCGTTATTATAGCGCTGAGTGTGCTAGAGTCCGCCTTATGCTTAAGATCTAGGTTCCACCCTGAGCGAAGTTGCGTGCGCCTATCTGCGGCTTAAGCTCCCCCTTAACGTCTAAGTCTATTGGCGGCTGCTTTATCTAACTGGCCTGTATTTATGAACGGTCCGTTCGATCTCTCGCCATGCGCCGAGCGTCTTCCTACGCCGCCTGGCCTCCTTCTTACATGCTGGTCTTCGCTAGATGCTTACCTACTATAATATCGCTTATACCTCTACGAACCCCTAAACGCGCTCTAAGACACTACCTTTATAAACAACAACACAATAAAGACGGAGATCTGCCACCTACGAGCTGCAGAGAATGAGTTAGCGACGCATCGACGCCGCCGAGCGCTTTCTAAGCAAACTTAAGGCGCTATTCCTAACTAACAACAGTGATACTGACGGCGACACCTAAAGACGGTCTACAATAGATTTAAAGTGGCGCAGGCTTATTACATATTAGCTGGACCGTCTTGGAAGGATACTATCGCCGTGCGTGCTCTTTAACGATTAGCACTAGGTTAAATAGAGGTATAGTTCTCCACAGAAGCCGCCATACGTAGCAATATTACTACTTCGTACGCCTTTCTAAGAGGAGGCGTTGCGAACGTTCTAATATCGGCGAGGAGATAGATTTTAAGTGCTGGAGTGCGGCGAATCCACTTGTATAAACGATATGATTCACCCTTGCAGGTAATTTTCTTGGTTTCCATTCACGCTAGCGTCGGAGGTTTTGTCGACCTTTATCCACATTAGTTCCCAAAGGACACCGCAGCTGCGTTGGCTACTGCTGGAGAGAAAGGCCACGGAGTGGTTGTGAGATCTGTGTTGCCCTAGGCACATCTATTATTCCTGTGTAACTAGCAGTCCGAGTCGCTATTACGAACGATCATCTAGGACGACATGAATCTTATGGAGAGCCGAGCCATCCTTCATAGATGGCCTAGCCTTGATTACCTATTACGAATCTGGCTCAAGAGGCTCTGCGCTGGCGGATACCATGGAGCCAAGGTTGCCTGTATGGTTAATGGAAAGCCTCTTGTTTTGTTTCTACTAGAAAACACCTCGACGCATCTAGAAACCCTAGCAGACTCTCTAGCCGAACCATTGGCGCTATGTCGAATGATTCCTGTTGGGAAAACTATCTAGATTGTTCCTCTTCCCAAAGGGATCGAGGATGGGCCACTTGTACGTGTTAGATGCGGCTTTACTTGGAACGGCCGTTGTGGGCAGGTGTTTGCTCTCTGCGGCATCTAGACGAACGAGGAGATTGAGATTGCGTTCTGGGCCGTTGACTGTACGTGGATGTATGGAATATGTTAGCTACAAGAGTTTGGGATCTACCGCGATTACTCGACATATATGCTAAGAAAGCCACGTTTAGAGTATGGAAGGGGTTAGAGGCGGTAATTACAAGAACTCGGTCCATTGAAAGCCCCCTAGAAACATGCACTGAATGCTCCTCGAAGGCATTTTGAGACACCTGTGCTATAGCATACGTCTACTGCCTACCTGTTGCCAGTCAACCAATGCTAATGCTTGAAATTTGGAATGTGTTTAGTCCCTGCTCGACCGACGATGCGGGATATAAGAGTTTTATCTTATCATTCTCAATCGTCGGCTGCTCGCCGCTGCGGATTCTGAGGGTATACGACTAGGCAATTGCGGTCCAGATGGCTAACGGCGCTCCCGTAACGTCGTACCAGATAGCTGCTCGTACTGAATGGCGAGGTTGATGGTGGAAACGCGATTTGGTGACTGGATATCCTCCGTTTAGTTATCCTTCGCGTGATCGCGGCAATGATATCCCTGGCTATTGGATTTCGAAGAACTGGGCCAATGTAGTTTCTGAAGCCTTTATCCCCCTACCGCCAAAATGCGCAACCACTCCTTTCGCTCCGTCAAGGTCGAACACACTTGCAAGCCCTCGATAGGGAGGGATAGGCGGCGGAAGAAGAAGGCCGGAGTTATACGGGCGTGGACTGAAGGCGAAAGGCCCCGGGGAAAGATATATAATTTGTATTCGAGGGTAGAAAGAACTGAAGCGCTAAGCCTAGAATAGTGATACAGTTTAGAATACTTTACAATGTTGGAGGTTTTGTTCAACTAATTCTTCATAGGGCTTCACCGCCGCCACCCATGCCTTTAGCCAAATGCTTGCGCCCCGTAAGATATATCGCCTTTCCCCTAGCCCCGGCCCCGCGCTGTCTCTGTATCTGGCGCTCTACCGTGTATATATGCAAGATATGAACGAGGTTGACTAAGCGCGTGAGCACACCCTTTCCTTCCCATTTATAAATTGTCTAATCTGTCTCGTTCTCTTCGGCGTCCGTATCCGTTGTACGTTCCTCCTTGGTTCCGTCGAACGCGAGTTCTGAGCGTCTTTTCTGTCTCGATATATTCCCTGCTGTCCTATAACTACCCTTAATCCCTTGAACGCGAGTATTAAGCCAGCGAGCTTGGTAGACTGTAGCTCCATAGGCGAAGTACGTTTGTTCGCCGAGAGTACTTAGGTCGCTTTCCCCTTTCTCGAGCTCTCGCGGAAACACTCTGGGTTCAATCAGCGTAGCTTCGGAGATATGGAGGAAGGCGAAGGGATGGATGCGATGATAATAGCACGTTGGCGTGGCCGGCTTGGAAGCCATGCATTTACAGCTAATAACCTTCCTTGCGGTAACGTGGTTGATACGGCACAACTCGTCACCAGACCTCGTTGATAGACCAAGCGGTCAGCGGCATTAGGGTTGGGACGAGGACTGGAAGAAGTGATAAGGTGGGGGCGGGGTGCCACACCCTATACTTCGTGCTATAACAGAGCTGGTCGCATAAAAATGCACGCGCTTCACGGGATATTACTCAGGAAGCAGAACCTTATATTGCGGAATATAGAGCAATGCCAACAACGTCTACCACCAACGTTCTACAGCAACCGCAGCAGCACCACGCTATCTACTACTTCTGAAGCAACGCCGCGCTCTAAAGACGCTCGTCGGTATTATAATTATTACTGGATAAGCAACAAATTCCGCGCTTAAGTGCGCACTGCGCGTCTTCGCGGTCGCCGAGTGGGCTAATAAGTGTTTTGTATTTGTGAGCCGGGCGAGAGGGCAAAGCTGGGTCGCTTCGGAACTGTAGAGTTAAGTTAAGCGGCTCTAGTTCCACTGAGCAATTGAACCGACAGTTAAATAGTTCGCTACGCTACCAGAGCGGTCATCATGCTGCGCCAAGCAGTCGTTTAGATCCTCCTTAACTGATCTTATTACATTACATCACACTATCAATGTCCCTAACATATTCAATGAGTATGGTGTAGGCTGGGAAGGCAAGCTAAAGAACAGTGCATTTTCGCTCTGCCCTTCTATAACTCTTTCCTATCTCTCCTCTCCTTCCAATACAACTTATTGCTCTAGTGTAGGATAAAAAATCACAACTCTACCCTCTACGTTGTACGCTTTCGCAGGCCCATATCTCTAATAACGAAACCCTATCATAATAGACACCATATCCGTTCCTCGTTAGTCTGCCTCATGGCTATAGAAATGCTACGCAAACTTTCCTCTGTCCGCAAGCGCGGATTATTTGAAATCGAACTCAACTATCTACTAGTCTTGCACCCACGTCCACCCGTACCCCTTGTCTTCCCTCGTATCTACATTGGCTAAAACCAGCGAACTTCGCTAGCAGTTGGCCCTTCCAGGTTCTACGTGGGCTATTTTCCTTCTCTTACTAGGGAATTTAAGATCTAAAGAGCTGATATTAGGCCTATTCTGGGCCGTACCGCGAAAAGTGTATGTAGAATGCTATGTATAGCGCGGAACGAACGCGGATGTAGTACCCGGGGAGCTCGTATGCGTAGGCCAGCAGGGAACGTTTTCAATCAAAGCGGTAGGCAAGTAAGGGACATTTCAGTACAGCACAGCGCATGCGGCCCCACGTCTCGCGAAAGCCTTCCATAAGGATAGCACCAACTTCGAAGATGTACGGCTCGCCGAAGAAACGAACGTTTACTCTGGGCGGTGATGGAAGAAGGATGACGTGATAATAGTGGGAGGCCAGCGACATGCTCGCGGAACGAAACGGAAGGGAAAGGAAACATGGACAGGAAGACTAAAGATAGGTGACATGGCCTCCTAAGTCATTTGCCATAAGTATCGGGCTTTCGGTACGAGATCGACGTGGAAAAGGCGGTTCGTACACGTAACTCTCGCCTATTTTAGGGGTGTCCCTAAATTGGAGGGAAAGGATACTGTAGTGCCGGCTCTCTTTCCGTTGTTCCGCCCTATTCGGCCCTTCTATCGCGAACCGTTAAACACTCACCCAGTGCGGCCCTATCCGCAGATGCTCCAGTGCCCGGCGCTGTCTCCGTCCCAAAAGCGAATGACTTGAGGCCTTCTCCATGCGTATATCAATCACTGCTCCACAGCCGCACCAAAGATTCTATTCGCCTTCCGATGTCTTTGCTTGGAGCGAAGAAAGGGCAGTAACAGGATGCGACTCACAGAGCTGGGCGATGCTCCAACGCGGAGACGGTATGATGTCGATGTTAAGAAGGCTCGTAGCAACTAGCGCGACTGCCATGTGTTACACTTACGACCGAAAAGCGTGACTCCCGGAGCATTAACTAGTCTAACTTCCATCAAATTTCCTCAGTTCTAATAAGGTTAGTAACACCCCCTTCAAAAGCACAGGAAAAGTTGTCTGGTCACGTATGTTATTAGGCAATTTCTTAGAGCTTTCGTTTCCAGCGTTCTGTGTCTAGAGACGTAGAGTAGAGTAATATAAAGATTACTATCCTCTTGTAACTCGCCCTGTTAACCAAGCCTAATACCAGTTCCTAAGTATCCATCGCTGCGGAAGACGGCGTTTAGCAGGAAGTCTGTTAGTGGGGATAGGTTGAAAGGCGGGAGCGGCCTCGAGGCCGTCGACAAGTATAGAGCCAACGAAGCTCAAGAGCCACAAGCAGCAGCGCTCTCTCGATCCCCGTGCAAATTGTCCTGCTCCCCGAGCCGCGAGCTACTCAAGGGCGGGTAGCTGGAGCGGGCCGCTAGCGCTTGAACGCGATCTAGGGCTGGCTCGTCACCCTTTAAAAAGTTATTGTGTTGAGCCTTAATGGACTCCAATGACTAGACTCCGATGACTGCACTACGCAGAGCCTCAGCCCGCAGGCACGCCGAGGGACAGAGCGCGCCCCCCTTGATGGCGTCCCACCAGATCCCTCTCTCGTCGTGGTTCTGGATCGTGACGAGCGTACAGGAACCCGTAACGAATCTATAGGTAACTTGACGCTATCCCCGACGCTCCACGCTCTTAGCATCCCATTCAATCCGCTTTCCTTGCATTACTCGCTTCCTCAGGGAGTTCAGCTTAGTTTCGCTTAGCACAGGTGCCTTACATCAAGGGTCACGTTTGTCTATTGATTACCCTTGTGTACGACGTGGCCTTCACGGCGTCTCGCGGGCTATCGGCGCACCTAGGCGCCGAGCTTGTAGCTAGTCTCATTCAGCTTCCAGGGATCAAACCGGCTTCTCGTACTTTATTGGCCTCACTGCGCGCGCCGCTTCTTACGGTCTTGCTACCTGGTCCATGGTGGGTGGACTTTCCGGCGATCGCGAGAAGGGTCGAACTGGACAACGTGATCCGTTGAGCTTCCGATGAGGAGCGAGAGCGTGCCTGAATTAACTCAGCAGGCTATGCTGCACCAAATCACTGTTAAAAGTCGAGCTGTGATGCGAATAGGGACTAGACGCGCCTCGCGAGTCCCTAAGGGGAGTCTTTCGGGTCGGCATAAGGTAAAGAAAGAGGCGACCTGTTACTGAGACAACCTCTACGGCCTCGCCGTCGCCTTACCCTTTGTTCGTTTTGGCTAGGCTAGGTCCCTTAGCTATACGCGCTACTTCTACGGGGTTTAGTTTGAGCTGAAGACTCTGAGGCCCTCCTAGTCTTTATACATGGTTCCATGCTGGGCTCGTGACATATCCGATTCATCCCACGGTCTGCTTCGAAAGCGAGCATGTCTTCGGGGTCGTAACGCCGCCTCGCGGGATTCTCGCTCCACTCCGACATACGCACTTGCGCATGGCTTTGGTCAATTAGAGACTCCCCTAGAGATTATTAAACCCATAGTAGCAGCCACTAAGGATCAACGGCGAACTCGTTGGCACCAACTCGTCAAAGGTTGTTTATATACGCTAGCTCAGAGCGCGTCGAGAGAACGTAGTGTACCAAGGTCACAGAAGCTCTATATCCGTGCACAAAGAAGCGGTTCCGTTGGGGAGGCTATCGCCACGTTAGGACAGAGTGCCCACGCGGGTACACAGAGCATCGCACTGGCTCCTGATAATCTGAGCAAGAAGCTAGCAACGCTCTTTCAGAACCACGTCGAGAGTCCCGCTCGCAGTAGTAGCACAAAGGTCAGTCGAGCAGATGAGACGGAGTGTAGTGAGGGAGTCGAATTAATACGCAAACGACACGAACATATAGATACCAAACACCTTCGTCTAACATGTGACCAGTGCCTGTCTTTAGCGAGACTGTGCAGGCTCCGGCCACTTTACAATAGGCCAGTGCCGCTAGCCACCAGTCCTGCCCTGCGCCTGCTCACCGATGGCTCCTTTATAGCTGGGGGCATTTGAGCCATGAACCTGTCCAAGATGTGGGCAAAATGTAGCTCGACTTCGCTGACTAAGCGCTTCTTTGAGACAAACATCTTCTGTGAAGTCTACATCTCATCTCCATTATTAACAACGTGAAAGCCGAGAAGACGCCGTTTCCATGTTCACTGCCAGCTGCCACAATGGCCTCGACCCCGTCTTAGCTAACACTACAATATCAAGCTGAGCAACGTTCCATTCCTCCTTTTCTACCTCCTCTAACAGCACCGCCCCCACCTCCGCGTACCCTTTGGTGATGGCGCCGGTATTGATACTCCCACAACCTCCCTTGTCTCTGTGCGCAACAGTTCCCTGGAACGTGACAAGCGACTTTAATACCTCACTGACATTCACGGCGCACGCGAACCTGTAATAGCAAGGCTTAAACGCATCCAGTCCTCCTTGACAACTGCTCAGCACTGGAGTAGAAAAAGGAAGGGGCAGGTCATTCCCAGAAACTTTCCAGGATTACGAGACAGTTGGGCGAACTCTATGATGTAGAAGCCATAGTAAAAGGGGCGCGAACCCGTGAGCACGCTTGAGAATACTACAGTACGCCCGTGTATCCTTCAGCATGCATGCGGATACTTCAGCATGACTCAGCACATATGCTCGAGCCTTTGCGCGCCTTGAAGCCGGTGTCTCTGTACGTAGGATTAAGGTCTAAGGGTCGTCTTAAACCAACGACGGAGATGTAGCATGGATTCAATCCTAGAGATCTGTCCATAGAGTAAAGCTATTTGCCATCAATGGCGTTGTAGCCAGATGCGTAGCAGACGTCGACAACTATCATGTATTAATCAGAGTAAACCTAGAGTTCAGGGATTATATCTTCGGCGTATGGCATGAGGGGCGATTCCTAATTGTTAATGGCGGATCTTTATGGTTCATGGATGGGAGTGTGGCTCGTAGACAGGGGTGCGGCTGGAGTGGGCGGTTGTAGGCGTTTAGGATGCGTCGGTTGGTCTAATGTGTGTCGATAGGAACGCCGTCGCTAGCGGCTGTATGGGGGACGTAGCGGATGGCAAGCCCGGGCGCTCGTGTGCGGATTCTGGAGTGCCTGCTTGCCAGCGTAGGCGAAGAAGAAGAATTAGGAGGGTTAACATTCAGGCAAGCAATCTATAGCAAACGATACCCCTTCTCCTCGTAGCGTCCGAACATTCCTACAGGTACTTAGCTTACCATAATCACTTTGTTTTGTACCTGGTTCGTCGACGTGAGCATATGGACAAATGTTAAGCAAGCAGCTTTTGAAAACGCCCAATCTATGGTCAGTGCTAATCCTGCAGATCTTAGTCTCAGCCAGGCGAGGCTACGCGCGTTGGGTGATAAGGGCTTTGTCCTGCCAGTTTGCGATCCGCAGTGGTATGTGGTGCATGTTATCTCATTTCGCGATTCATTTTTTCGACTTCGCCGCAGAACAGCCGCGTCAATATATCGATCTCACACGTACCCTGTGAATCTGTGACTTCTCCAGCGAACCGATAGTTCAGGACATCACTCTCGAACACATGTTCAGTAGCGGCTCTAACCGAGCAAGCATACCCCTCTAGCTCCCATCTATCGCCTAGCAAGGGGCACAGAACTACCAGTCGATAGCCGGCAGCTGGGTATTCAAGGACTCAGCAAAAGCTTCCTTACCCTGGTTCTGGTTTTTCCATCTCGGGGGGCGAAAAGATGGGGAGGCTTCGGGGAGAGAGAGCTACGACGGTGCCATTTCGGAAGCTGCTCATGCCCTTCCGCATCGAGGTATGGACGTATCCTGACTGTCCTTCCTAGGGGGGCTAGGAGAGGAGTTGAAGAGGATGAGGTGGAAATGGAGAGGGAGGTTGAGGAGGAGGCTGAGGAACGACGTCTTGACCTAGAGCCTGCTCAACCGCCCTTCCCAGTGGGCAGGGAGAAGGAGGCGAAGAGGGCGGCCACCAAGAATCTAATATATTTGGTGAAGAAGGGTCTGAAGGAGACCACCGCGGACAAACTTAACTAGTAGAAGTAATCCCAAATGGCCCTCTCGGTACATATTGCGAAATAGATATATCTCGAGGGCCCAGCGTAGTTGGCGGCTCCGCCAAGTCCGCAACCACTCGCAGTTGGCAGGACGGCTCGGCTTTATCGAAGGTCCTCACGAAGTCTTGTACTGCGATACTATATCCTTCTAGTGCCGAAATGGAAGATGCTTAGTTGTCAGAACAACAGTCTCGGCCCTAGAGTGAGTGACGATGGGGCGGATAGCTCGACTACTTTTACAGTTCTGGTTTCGACGCCCGCGTTCCACGAGTCCTGTACCATGGCGACGTCGTCGGAGGGCGTGGGAGACATCCCGCGTTCCTGTTGGGTGCTACGAACGCGGAGTAGCGACGGCTTTGGCCCGAAAGGACGTATCCTAAGCCAGAACAGGCGCGAATCTGGATGTAAGAAGAATCCAGAAGCCGCTTGACCTCACTTGGG
Organism: Trematosphaeria pertusa; assembly: GCF_010094035.1. Classification (NCBI taxonomy): domain Eukaryota; kingdom Fungi; phylum Ascomycota; class Dothideomycetes; order Pleosporales; family Trematosphaeriaceae; genus Trematosphaeria; species Trematosphaeria pertusa. The sequence continues at coordinate 133,214 of NW_022987234.1, read as the reverse complement.
CATACATCGACCTTCACATGTGCTGAACGATGAGCGGGAAGCCGAAGCTAGAGTGGGCAGGTAAGCTTAACTCACGTATCTGGAAGACGTTTATAGCCTCCAAGGTGTACGTTGCTCTTCACGTGTGCTGAACCATGACGAGTGCAGCACCGAGGACGTTTGAAGGTCCCGTGGGTCCGGAAGACACTCCGCCTCTCGATGGGGCCCAAGTTCCCATGCGTGAACCAAATGTCAGTCCTGCCTTGCTGCTAAACGACATGCGCGAAGTGGATGATGGTGACCTCAAAGGCTCAACACCATCCTGTGGCGCACTCTCTTTCTCTCCTGTAGACGACGACTGAGAGTTCGACCTAGGTGGTAACAAAAGAGTCTAATTAAAAGCTCCAGCTCGAAGAACACTCCACTCCTGATGTAACAATCACCGCCAGCCGCGAAAGGCGAAGGCGAAGGCGAAGGCGTCATAGACCACCGCCTTGCAGGGAAAGCTCTCACAGGGCTAAATGGCGCGCCGAAAACCGATTGTCGTATGCCCTCAGTATGGAACTAGCTGGGCTGGCATCTTTCGGCTCATTACTCCTGCCCGTTCCACTCCCGCTCTCCATCAGAGAGGACAACGAAGACAAAGGCTGCATGCTCAAGAAGGCTGACATGGTCTGACCCTCTGCCATCATCTTATCGAGCTCCACTTGCAGGTCCGCGCCAGCACGAATTTACCTACCCCGCCGGAGCAGCAACCCTAGTACTCCTCTGGCACCTTGTGGAGGCGCCTGCAGAGCGGGTCGAGGCCGATGCGAGTACATCTTTCATTGTAGAATCTTCATATACTTCTATTATGCTTGAGCGACAACAAATCTTCTCGTACGACGCTCGCTCAGTCTGGAAAAGCTTCCTCGTTTCCCCGAAAACTTCTTCTTTTGGCCTGCTTACTTCTAAGGTTATGCCCTGCATGTAGCTGTGGTGCCGGATCAATGGCCGAAATTTGGCCAACAGGACCAGGTGCCGGCGCAGAAGGAATACACAGAGGCACTGAGCCAGAGATTGGGGTTGGCATCTTAAAATTCACACTGGGCTCATGATGGTGCTGGCAAAAGCGTGGTAAATGGCAGGGTGTAGTGGACAGGGTGTTTAGGGCGAGGACGGTGAATGCGTCCTGGAAGGGAAAGACAGTAGAAGGAATAGCAAGCAGCAGTTCTATAAAGACGACGAAGCAAACGAACGTAGAAACCAGCGTAGAGCTATTTAGTAACAAAGGGCCTGCGAAGAACGAATAACGAGCTTATAGGGCAAAGAATGGATGAAGTAAAGAGATAAGGGTCGAAATGGGAAGAGTGAGGAGGGTGAGTGGGGATATGGAAAGCCAGACTCCGAAGATGAATAACTGGGGGATACTTGCTGCTCCGTGTGCCGGGAGAGCTACGTCGCGATAGCCGTCCCTAATCCCTACAGTCTTACTTAGCAACGGCACTCAGCGTATAGACCCATCGCATCGGCGTAAGGTACGTTTAGGTGAGGCGGCTTTAGATATCCCAATCGCTTGCGGTCCAAGCTCGGAAGAACAAAGGAGTCGTTGAACTGGACCGGTATCCACCAGGGAACCAGGTATCCTGGGGGTTATTGCACATCGTTGTTGGCCCCGCGCGTCTCACGGGCTTCGCAGTGCTCTTTCTGCGGACACGAGACTCTAACGGGTTATTGAGAAGAGCTACGTCAGGTTTTCGGTGACCCATAACTTGGCGAATTTCGAGGACGCCGAGCTGAGGTGTGCTCTACGCGCATGACCCGAAACCGCGTAACGTATGAACACCTATCTGGAACAAGTTCAGCGTCGCCTGTCCATAAAGCTAGCCTTTCCGCCTGACCCGGGAGCTTCTCTGGCTTGAAAAATCATTGGAATAAAGTCACCTGGCGAAAAGGAACCGGTAGGAAAGAATACGCAAAACGAGGCAACCAAGGAAACTCTGCGGTCAGTTTCCCTCCACATTGAATGCTTCTCGACTCGTGGTGCGGCGAGCTGGCGGGATACATCCAACCAACGTATACCCACAAGCTACTGATAAAGCGACATATCGAGCAATGCCTTCGCCTGAGTAACTGCTCAGTATATTAGCTCTATAAGGATTATGTGCGCGGCTCTACTTGTCTTTCCGCTCACCTAACCGTGACTGCCACCAAGATGTAGTTACCACAGATTCTATCGCTAAGCTCCAAAGTCGACGCACTAGGCATGGAAACGCCACCGCAAACGGTGTAGTCAAGGGTGCTTAGATAGAGAAAGAGCAAGTGGTATAATCCAGCCCAGGATGCTAGCAAGTTAAACTACAATGTCGAACTCCTTCATCCAAGTACGATTGCAGCTGCAGCCGGAGCTAGATCTTATACGCCCTCTCCTGGAGCACCAGCATCTGTCACTGAATGGATCTCACCGCTCGACATTCACCGCTGGACATCCCTCCTGACCCGGCTATGATGGCCTTACTAGAGGAGCGATTTTAGAGAGCACACTAGCGTAATGTTGGAGGAACAGTGGTTTGGCGGCTATCATGTGCATCGCATGCTCTACGTAACCCTGAGCTTTCAGAGAAACTGGCGTTATTCGACCAGGGCTGGTAAGGGAAATGTTAATTCATCACCCTCATTCCAGTCATCCAAATGAGTGGACCCAGCTGCTCCCAAATCGGCTCCCACTCTTCCCTAACATTCCTTCCTTCTCTTTCTTTCTTGTAACCGAAATTGGAGTGGCGCAAATGGTAGGAATGTGGCGTCCTCATCCCTTGTCTCTTGCGGGAAGCAAACGGCCACCCGCATCTAAATGTATTGGGAGAATTGCAGAGTATTGAGACATGAGTTGATTGATTGAGAATACGAAAAATATGGCTATATATATACATGACCAGGTCACGTGAAGTAGTCACCATATCTGGCAACAAAATGCCACCGTGAAGCCCCCTGTCTTGAGACCAAACAGAGGTAAACCGTCGCCGCCCCCTAAATTAAGATCATACCCGCTTTTTTGATGCAGTTTTTCTTTGTTGGGGATATTTCTCATTTAATCTGCCATGGATTCTGGCACGGTTAATTTTGAGGGCAGCATTTTTCGAATGCATATAAAGGGCGACTTTTCTACTTGTTTCTACATCGCAAGGATTGCCCCCGCTGGGTTTCGACAGGTCTGCAAGTTCGCAGTGGGAGAGACTGCTGGTGAAGCATACATCTCGCTGCCTTAGACTCTGCATCGGGATCTACATCCATCCAACTTTCTTTATCTCTGGCACTTAAGACCCCACTATCCTGTTCATCAACTCCTCACTTCAGCCTCAATCATCTGGCATCCTATATAGTCGCTCCTCTTATCTCCATAATGCCCCCGAATTACCTCATCAAGGCCTTCTTCCTTCTCTTCCTCTCTATCACCACCATCGCCTTGCTCAACAGCCCCACCCTATCCATGCACCCATTATCTGCCAACCTCACCCTCCTCTACCGCACTGCATGGGCCGTTGGCTATACTGCACACATCGTCTCGCGCACGGTGAGCATGACCTGTGCTGCTATCAGCCTATTGCACGCACGGGCTGCAGCGGTAGCCACTGGGCTTAACGACGGATGGACAGCTTCGATTCGCGTTCCGGGGTATTGACTGATGCTGATAAGCTTCGACGATGCTTCCGTGGCGGTGCGTTGCCTTCATGTCTATCACGGAGAGATCACGGACCAGGGTTGGGAGGCTTTTCGTTGGTTGGTGGTAGCGGTAATGGCGAATATCTGTTTCCTGGTTGGTTTCTTGGAAGTAATGTGGGTTGGCAAGGTTGCATGTTCACTACGCCCTCGTTTTTAATACTTTTCTTCTTTTCCCTCTATTCTTTTCTTTTCCCCTCCACCCCCCTCTAATGCAGAGTAGACTGCGAAAAAAGACATAGCTTCTTTACATGGATACTAGGTATCAATGCGCACAAAGCTTTCATGCTGCTAAATTAAAAACCCAAGCAGGGCCGCAGATACTCCTTCTGACGATAGGGAGGCTATGTTTGGGGAATAATCTATTACTTCAAACAAGAAGGTCTAGATTTATTACAGCCAGCTCCAGGGTCCCGAGCCTTACATTTCAGTCAACACAAGTTGGTCAATGCTATTTATGAGAGAATATCCAGCGACTAACCAACCCATTCACTCCATAGTCGTGGGATAGACTCCCGCATCGGATGGTGTCTCTTATAGCTCGTGTGCGCAAACGACGTATGCGTCGACTTGCCCTGGAAGCCGCGGTCCAGATCCCAACCGACACTCCTTTCTTAACGACTCCTGCGGATAATGGGCAATCCTATAGGCGATGACGGCGGCTCACAATTCAGCACAACCACAAATGCTCTCATTCCTCTCCCCACCCCTCCCTGGCCCTGGAACTGCGGTAGACTCCTCAGTACAGTCTCGCACCATGGATTAATAGAAGATCACCATTCCGCTATTCCTATGAAGGCCTCTCGTAGCCGTCAGGCTGAACGGACAGGACAGCAGACCCAGAGCAGCCCCTCCCCATTCCCCTGCGACTCAGATTCAAGTCATCTTCAGATTGAGAGTCAAGATCTATGGCATTCCAGCCTTTGTCATGGCGAGGATGCAGGCCATTCCCTATCTCACTCAGAACTTGAGGGTACCAGTAGCGCTGACATAGTTGGCGAAGGCATCACAAGCACGAAGCCTGGCGTATTGCCTTTAAGACCCGGAGCTTGAAGCCAGAGACCCGTTGGAAACACCACATATTCTCGAGCACCTTACCATTCATAATTGTAACATTCAGATAGAGTAGGCCTAGGGTACCGCAGCACCATAGCAGCCAGATCACATTGGCGGGAAATCCGGTTGGCAACGGGTCGAATCCGCGTTTCCGGGCCCCGACGTGGCTCAAAATCTTCGATCACTGGTCCACGTGCTTGCGGTTTCTACAGGGACCCTTCTTTCTAGTATTCGCCCTCTCCCAGTGCTGCCGCGCTTAACCGCTTTCTCTGCATCGTGCGCGTTCTGACAGTTGGATTAATGCCTTTTGCTATCAAGCCATGGATATTCATGGCGGTGATAAAAGGTTGGAAAAGGCACTATCTCCTCCCAACGACGTAGTATAATGGAGCAAACTGGGAAGTAACAAATGGGATAATCTCACCCGTAGGATGCCACCCCCCTGAGCTAATTCATTGCCAATGCCATATAGATAATGTTCAACCACAGTTTACTATATAGATCTAAATGTAAACAGCTAAAATATAAAACTGTACATGCTATATCTTGAAACACTTAGATATACGCTATTTAAAATAATTAGTAGCTTTTCATGTACGTTGGCGATGAAGGTGTTTTTGGTGGGCATCGGCAATGAATTAGCTCATGGGGGTGATGCCGCACACGAAATGTCGACATCGAAGAGAATATCTAGAGTAGGAGTGATCTGCAGACTAGCCTTAGATAGTTGCTTGCGCTCGCTGCGCGCTTAGCGCGAGTACTCGTGGTTTGTGACTAACATAACCGCCCCTGGTCCCTGCCTCCATTGGGCGCGCGCATCTATCGGCATTCTGTTTCACGCCCACAACACAATATCGTTTCGAGGACGAGCTCGACAGAACATATCATCCAGTATGTGACAATCTACGTATTGGTGGCTATCATGAGCTTCCTGAGCTTCTCTGTATCAGTGACTGTCGTTGTAATAATGCTCACCATGGTGTCCTTGGTTAGGTTTGTAGGGTGTCCCTGCCCATGGTGACAGTTAGCTAGACGACCAGCTTTGTAGAAATAAGCATCATGATAGATAGGATACACCTAGTCCCGGCGCTGTAGATCTAGAGTGCGTTCCAAGCATCTTTACATTATTAGACACCTCTATGTTGATTAGCTTCCGCTTAGCTGGATGATATGCGTAATCGTAGTCAATGGCATGTTGCACATTACGCACCTAGTGTCGCTATAGTTAGTATTAAGCATAGATCTTTATAGAGGACAGCTCGCCTACCTGCCCCTTATCTTGTTCCTGGCTGAGATCGCTATCGTGTGCGTGATGGTCTTCCTTAAAGGACTCCTTCACAAGGGCGACAGTTGTCGAGTTCCTCCACGCGAGGGTGCTAGCCACTACTGGTCCAATAGTCCACATTGGTCATAGCCAAGTTTTCGTTGAACCCTCTCGCGCAAGGAGGTCTGGTACAAATCCCGGATTGTGGTGTATTGATTGGACGGTGATACGATGTTCGATGGCTTGGGGCGGCAATGACGAAGACTTCTGAATAATAGGAGTCGCCTCAATGTGATGACCACGCAGCCACTCTCTTCTAGAATCCAGGTGTTGGTTAAAGTCGGCGCGGCTATTTCGTTCCCAGCTCTCTACTCTCGTGCCTGTTCCGGTCTTGTGCTTACCAATGCAGGTCTCGTAAACTAGGTGTTGGGTCACCAATCAGTTCACCTCATCTCCACAGCTATTTCATTTGGTAAAGGACGCATCCCAGTCTCGCTAGCGCAGGTGGGTTTGCAGCTGGCATTTTATCGCTGCCCTAGGGTGCCATAATTAACGTATAATTTTTCTCGCCCTCGCTAAGCTGGTTTCAATCCTAGTTAACCATCCGGTAAACGCAGGCCCAGTACACATGGGGGATCCAGCGGTAAAGACCGGAGGTACATGCAGACGCATCGTGGCAGCTACCAGTCATGTTAATAAAGTTATACCACATGCCATAGGGCTTTAGAAGGCCGCATTTTTGTGAACAAAGTGTCTCGAAACATTCGTGCTTTCAGCGCTTCTACCATTAGTCAGTCATGGTCTGCTTGCTAACAGTGGCGCGAAATAGTGGAAGAAACTTTTATACTTCATCACCAACAATATGCAGCCATTATCTCCGCAAATCCTCTTCGGGATGCCGATATTACATGTTGCTGGCCATACTTGTCACCGGGAATCGCAGTCCGAGTCTTAGACACGATGTGTAAATCTTTCCTGGTAGCTTTCTGCAAGTTTTACTCATTCAAGATAGTCAGTCCAATGTAACGCCCTCCGCAGCGTCGCCAACTCGCGACACCGAAGGAGCTTACTTATGCAGCAAGAGAGCACCTAACCCATGCCGGCGACTCTCACGTTCGGTGTCGCTAGTTGGTCGCGTTGGCAGCAGTCCATTTGGGTAAGCCGCTCCTTTGCTTAGCATTCCTAGGGCATGGTGCAGAACTTCTCTCCTAATACTGTAGAAAACGAGCTAAAGCATTGTCGAAGCGCGTTAGTAATGACTTCACCCGAAAGAGGAGGAAATAAAGAATAGCTAGCATCTGGACGTTTAGGAAGAGTTGTTGGGAAGAGTCGCACTCACTGCGCGCGGTCGCCTCTCCCTGTTTCTTGCGCGAGACCGCTGAGCGTGGTTTCGGTGCTTTGTAATGCAATAAGACAAGCGTGCGTCAAAGTGACGCTCACGATAGTGATGTTCGGCATCTATGCCCTGGTGTTCGGAGCCATGAATTGGCAATGACGACCCTTCCCTACCTGGCATGGAGTCGGCTGTCGTTCCGTCTGCATAATGGACGAATTTCCACTTGCACCCGATACAATGTGCTTGATTCCTCGAGCTCGCCCACCCTGCTTGCTCCCGCTTGCATGCGGGGTCCTGGGTCGGGTTTTGGAGGCGCCTCAGGTAGTCAAAGCAATATTGAATGTGATAACTCTCCTCGTATATTTGTCACTCTAAGTAGCTGCGCCGCCGTTCATCTAGGGAAAGCCACTTGTGCAATCCGACGCACTGTGATTCTCTCACCTATTTGATTACCGTGCTTGCTATAAGGATCCTCATCTCCATCCGCCATAACTTCGTTAGATCTCGCCCTGATACATTGCACAGTCTAGGCCGCCCGACACGGCGCAGCGGACTTGTCGGAGCGGTGCTCAGACTACTCGAACCACTTGCGTTGATCCAATACTTCTCCCTAATGTTCACCTTCTTCTCACTCAACCTCTATAGAGAAACCTTTTCTCTTACTCTCGAGAGTTATTCAAATTCCTCCATCAAGCCAAGCACGCTATTGCTCAGCGATTTGTACGACGTTGGTATGAAAAAGATATCCTAGGAGGTGGTGGGGAAGAGAAGGGATATGGTACGAAGGCGATGTTGCAAAGACGAGTCGCTTAGCACTGCGCGTGCAGTAGACTGGACGAGAGACCCAAGTAGGTGCTAACGATGACGGTTGTCACCTCTCTTATCGACTAGGCAGAGGGGATCATAGCTGCAGTAGAACTTGTGAAACACGCTTGGAATTCTCTACTTAAACAACATGTTTAAGTTTGCTGGTCCAATTTGGATATACTATACTATCTCGGTCACAAACCCTCACTAAATCCGGGCAACCATAACTGGTGTACATGCTCGTGACGCTGTCGACGTTTAACGGCGCCGTGCGGCTGCGTCGTTTAGCACCCCAACGCCGGGAGAGCACTTCTTCGGCACAGCCTTTTTGGGCACTGGGAATTTGGCGGAACCCTCAAGGAAAGAAAAGATGAGCATTCACCTGTCCTCTTTTTCCCTTGTCTCAACAGAAGACGTCTAACGTAAATGTTAACCGTAGGGAGCCTATTAGTAGGTAAGTTGTAACGATGCGGCGTCAATGCTAGGGGTAATCTAGAAAAGCCCATGGGTGAGTGAATCAGCTAAACAGCCTCTCGTCTCGCATCGGCCTTTGATCTCCAGGATCGTTGCAGACACTTCGCTGACCCAGCCTTCGTACAAATCTTCCTTAGCGGGTAACACACCTTTTTCGAAGTTGCAACGCTTCCTTATAGTTTAGGCAGTTCGTAGTCTTACTATTGTAACACTTTCTATCCAAGAATACAGCGTGTTACTACAGTCCTTGCATTGTTTCCCTCGAAACATGTGCGCATACACCAGACCGGCCTGCGCAGATTTTAGCACGCCCTTCCGCAAAGAATCGAGCTCAACCATGGAGAGTATTGCATATACATGGACTTGGTCTAGTGGAGTTTCTTCGTTACTACTAGTTCGTAGGTACCTGTATAACTTAGTTATAATATATTGTGTGCGTGTCGTGTGTAGAAGTGGTGCGAAAGGGGAACCGTGAAAATGCGCTGGCTGCCTATTAACTTCATCCTATCTGCTGCCATTAATCGGCCATACGCAGCCAGATCCGTTAGATATCACAAATACTCAAAGAAATGCTCAAACATTCGCGCCCAGTGTCCACCTACCCTTCTCCCTCCTGGACTACCGACACTGCTGGCGAATGGACCCTATTTTCTTGGACCAATGGCGCACTTACGTCTACACCTTCAAATCGCTCTTCTAGCTCCTTAGCTCTCCCCACCATGCCCTTCCGCTCCATCCACTATATAAGCTCCACATCCATGGAGTTCCACTTGCGCTTTGCAGGAACACTGACATGTTCTGTGCTACTCCCCGCGCAGGCGATGGCAAATCCGCAAGCTATAGACGTATTGGGCAAGTAAAGAGAACTGCGATGGGATGAGTGATTGGAATCCGCCACGTGGTCGCAAGTCTGGGTCGCGCCCTAAATTAGGGTTGAGCAGAATCGTATTGCTTTGCTAAGGTTGAGTTGAGTCGCATCCTTTTTGGTAACCTCGCAGATATCCCAGCCTATATTGGTGTCTTGTGCAGCTGTATTGCAGTTCTGTTGAGGAGTAGTAGAGTAGCCGTTGAGTTGAGTTTGTGCCGGACTTGAATACCCGCCTTGTCCCATGATGATTACTGCGTTACTGCTGGCCTGCAGCCCCGTGATTTTGGTCGCCTACGTCTAGAGTAGAAACCAGATGACGGGACGTGGGAAGTATACCCAGCAGATAAGCGCAACGAGTGTATCTGACGCAGCCTTGAGAAAGAATGCCCCGAAGCGCGGGTTAGCAGATATGGTATTGTGGATGGCCATTAAGAGCCGAAGCATTGTGGGATGATAGATAGTTTGCGGAGGAATAAGAATGTATATTTGAACAGAAAGAAGTAGGATGAAAAGGAGAGGTTATATAAGAAATAGGCACTACAACAACGCTGTCTACTATGCAAAGCGCTTCTGGGGAGTATAGGCTCACACATCCTCATATAGCACCCATCCCATTTGCCTGCTCTAGAAGCAATGTCACCTCTCTATTACTAAGGACCTGTCCAGCAGACGCGTATAAGTAGAAAGGCCTAAAAGGGAAGCAAACTGCCATGGTTCAGTGGCCCTCGTGTGCCCAAGGGAGAATGGTGCGTGCTATTCTGATGGATAACAATTGCAAGACGTATAAACGAGATAAAAGATTGTTCTGAGTTGGAACGGGCGGAACGGATCGGAACGAAAGGCGGGATTGGCTAGCTCTTAGAGAGGCTGGCGAGTGTGAATCCCTCCTCGCAATACGCGCACGAGAAGCCGCACTGTGCGACTTATAACTCCTTACTGCATTACTCCTCCCACCCATCACATTACTGGGAGCTACCCTACCTTGGCCCAATTGCATGCCTCCAAAGCAATTCCATCCAGTAGTTTGGTGTACTGAGCCAGCATTCTATATCTTCCTCTAGCCTCCTTACTGCCCCAGGTAAAGGAGCCCAGCCACTTTGTGCGATGTAGTCCTATGGCTCTGGGCTACACCATCCCCTTTCTGACAGCCCATGCCGAGTCCACCCCGCTTGCGAGCAGCATATAATATGTAGGAGAAATATTGTCTGTTTCGCACTGTCTATCCATAAACCTATGGTTTGAGCACTTCAATTCGATCCAATTCGCTCACTTCCTCCTATCCAGAACACAAGCAGTGCAGTGCTGTGATCTAGATCCTAATACTCCAGCCTGTCGCCTATTGCAACCAGCCTCAGCCAAGCCTACCCCGCACAGTATCACGAAACTAAATCTTCTACAAAAGAAAGCCAAAAAGCATGTACCTTCGGAGAGCCTTATTAGCAAATTTGTTCGTTTGTTTGTTCATTCATTTGTGTGGTCGTGCGTTTAGCCGTTAATTCTGCTGAAAGAAGACCTAAATATCTATTTTCCTTACAAGGCATCGTTTTAGATGGCGTTTTGGGAGCTATTTCGAAGGCGGAAATGGGGCTATGGCACACAGTGGAGCAAGAAGGTGGAGGTGCCTTATTGGAAAAGTCGTTCGTTTGCTTGTTCGTACGTTTACATGCCTAGCTACCCGCCAGCCGGTTCCTATCCCGCGCTCCCGCACACGATCGCGGGATAGGGTTTGCTTTTGCCAAGAAGAAGGGATAGGAGATGCCGTATATCTGGCTCACTGGTTGAGGAAGTGGTTTGAGTGCGGAGCCCAAAAGGGTGCATAGAAATGGAATAGGTTTTGGGTGGTGTGTATATGCACCACCTTCCCACCCCTGTCATGTATCACTGCCTCCCCCGCTACACCGCTTATCCATACACAAGGGTCTACACTCTTGGGCGTTAGAGGCATCTTGATTGATTGATTGATTTCTCTCGTTTTAAGTCACCAACCTATAGAGGTTATGCTGACTACGCCTACGCACAAAAGGACTTAAAAGACGCCAAAATTAAGAGAAGGGAACAGGGTATCGCAGAACCACGGGCAGGTGGCATGAGTCGACAGAAAAGAACGGTTCAGGCGCGGATGAGGGCGTAGCCCACCGCGAACCATGGCACGAAGCTGCCAACGAAAAAGGAGCCCCAGAACGCTCCTCAACAACGACGATGGTCATCGAAAAGGGCGCAAACAACACCAGCAAAAGGGCTGCCATCAGTGAGGGCGGACAGCCATGAACGCTGCGCGCGAGGCCCAGAGGTATAAAACGGAGTCTCTTTCCACTCCCAGTCCACCACTTAGAGGCATCTTCGTAGAAGTAGAAGCTTCTCGCAGAGATCAAGTATGGGCTTTGGGTTATGTTGTATCTTGCATGCATGATCATGCCTCACAATATGGCTTATGTGTGTGTGCTGAGGTGGCAGATGTGCACGGCGTAAGTGCTAGTGCGGCACTCAATAGGGTTGGCTCCTTGAGAAGGTAGCGCGATTAGCCGGGAATCCTATCAGGACGCTTGGCAGTGGAGGGAAGAAATGTCCCACTTACCCAGAAAGAGGAAACAACGATGCTCGCAAAAGCCGGCTGCTCGGGAGGTAATACCGCGAGGTCTTGGAGAAATTGAGATGGGTGTTATCCATCGTGCAAGCCTAGTCGAGATATATACGCGTTCCGTGCATGCTTACAAATTTAGAACAAGCTTGTGGCAGCTAAACGTTTATGACGGCATTGCTTTTTGACCCATCGATAATGGTGAATTAATGGTCTGGGGATGGAGAAGGCCTGCGGCGTAATAGTCGACCCAATCCAGGCCCAAGGAAGGGTGACAAGAGTGCCCATTAGCAAGACATAGAAAAAAATCAGAGATGAACGCTCAAAGATGAAGCGGTGCGCCGATGATGAGGTGGTTAGGACTTATCGGGCACCGGGATTGGGAACCTTGGATGACTTCTAACACAATTCGCATCTTTTGTGTAAGCCCACTGTTCAATGCGCCAAACACTCTTTCCACCACCTTTAGCCTGCAGGCACCTCCCCCTGTTTTAATCGCACATATTATACCGATGGTACCAGCGTTCACATCTTTAACCCTGGGAAGGACTTGTTGGTTTCATGGGAACCTGAGGAGCGAAGGAAGATTCAAAAGATACAAACAATGATGAAGCTAAGGAGCCTTAACTGCGGAAGCCTAACCCAAAAACCCAAACCACTTAACAAGCAGGAGCTGGTGGCGACGCCGTTTTACTCCACATCGCCGCCGCGCCTGCAATGCGTTTGTTAGCCACGAGCTGAGCAGAAGCGCGATGGAGAGGGGAGATGTACCATCAAAGAGTCGGGACCACGAGAGCGCGGGAGCAGTTTGAGGAAAGAGAGGGCGCCACCGCACAGGCGGGTACCACCAGCTGAGAGATGCTACGCCCATGACGAAGCTATTGGTCTGGCGAAAACGCAGTGGAGAGAGAATACGTACTGTTATGGGTCCAAGCTCATGGGCAGCGGAATGGAGAGCTCACAAAGCGGAAGATACGTCCATTGCACCATATCTATGCGAGATTTCTAAGAAAGTGCTGGCCTGGCTGGAGGGGTAGATGCGAGCTTGATGTTTGGATAGCTCAGATAGAAGACATCACGTGGATGAAGTGAGGGTGACAATCTTATATTGCGGAAGTTCCTTAAGCTCCTGGAGATCCTCCAACTTCGCATCATATTCGAGGGTTGGTTGAGGGTATTATCTAGGGAACGGTGGATGCTGGCACTGATTCGAAGATCTAGTTCCTGTTTGCATTGGTGGGTTTTCAATACTATGGCGTCACGTCTTCACCAAGCATGCGGTCAGACGAGAAAAAAACGCTGTACTAGACACTGCATGTTGCAAATAACCTGCCAAACCTCCCCCGACGGAGAAGAGCATAGCGGAGTCGGATTAATAGGTGACGAGCCGTTTCTAAAGATATGCCGCAAGTTGACAGGGCGCTATATGTTCAAAACAGCGTTACTAACGCAGCAATAAGCGTATCCTTTGTTAAGAAGCTCGTTCGAGAATAAGCCCTCCCAGTTTAAAGCTTAGACCATAATCACTTCCATGCTGGCAAACTCGTTGCCGTTAGAAAGCAGGACGGCCAAAGCAGGACGGCCATCTTCGTGCCCTCGCGGCCCTCGCTAGGTGTAGTAGAACTTGCGAGTTAGGTGTGTTCACAGCCTAGTTAGAGAACAGTGCGCAATTTAGTAAGTAAATACCTTCCTCTGCTGCCGCTCCCGCTTCGTGATAAGGAGCCAGTAGAACAACTTTATAATAAGACTCTAAGAAGTCCTACGCATTAAGGTTTTACCGTGTTAAATTAACTATAGATTATTACTACTAATCTATCTATTACTTTCTATTTCTTACTTTTGTTATAGCTACTACTATTTCTCTATACTAGATTACTCTATATAGCCTATATTATTATTATAGATTCTCTAGATTATTATAAGAATATTATAGTATTTTAATAAGCCTCTAGTAAACTATTTATTAGCCTTCTATTATAGATAAGCTAGGTAGTATAGTTATTAAAGAAGCTATTAAAGTTAGTCTTACTTCTTTCTAATAAAGGCTAGGTTCTCTATAAGTAGAACTTAGTAAGGCTAACGTACTTTATAAACAAATACCCTACACAAACAAACGCCCTAAAAATGCTAAGCTAGGAAAATTAAAAGAATTTTCTTAAATAACTAAGCAAAACCTTAATATTTTTCTATAAAAATTTTAAATATATATAGAACTATACTATATATATGTTCTATTAAATTTATACTATATATTTTCTATTAGGTAAGCTTAAGATAGGCCTTTTTCTAAAAGTAGCTATTCTTAGAGTTTAAACCTTATAAGTACTAGTAGACCTTTATAATAATCTATAAAACTTTAAAGATATATTATATACTATAGTATAAAGCTGTCTATAAAGTTTAGTAGTGTTTAGCTTAGTAATACTAGAGATATTAGCTTAAAGAGTCTCTAATAAGAAGTCTAGAGGTTTCTTCTAGAAATAGATAGATATTACTAATAAATAAACTATATTATCTTTATATCTTATTCTATTACTATAATAAAAGCTATATATAAAGTTATACTTACTTTATAGTTAATATAATAACTATTTAAGATAAAAGTTTTACTATAAGTATATTAACTTACTTTATAAAATATCTATATAAATATAATATATTAGACTATAAAACTTTATAAACTATTACTATATAACGAAGTAAGTATATAGATAATAGTAGAACTTAATTATAATTAGAAAAAGATAAGTTAGTAGAATAAAAAAAAATTAGATACTTTTTAGATTCTTTCTTTAATATCTTTATAGCTATATAGTTCTAGACTACTAAACTTTTTAGAAGGCTTTATACTATAATATATAATATATCTTTAAAGTTTTATAGATTATTATAAAGGTCTACTAGTACTTATAAGATTTAAACTCTAAAAATAGCTACTTTTAGAAAAAGGCTTATCTTAAGCTTACCTAATAGAAAATATATAGTATAAATTTAATAGAAGGTATATATAGTATAGTTCTATATATTTTTATAATTTTATAGAAAAATATTAAGGTTTTACTTAACGTACTTTACTACCGAACGCCCCACACCACCGAACGCCCCACGATTTCTTGGCAAGGAAAATCAACGAAAATTAACCCGTTTTTCTTAAATAACTAAGCGAAACCTTAATATTTTTATATAAAAATTTATGTATATATTCTCTATAGCATATTACACCTTACATTAAAGTTGCACTAAGATATATTACGTAATTAAAAAGCTATACATATTTAAGTAACTTTTAAGAAAAATCTAGTTTACTTCTAGTTAGTAGTATTATATCTCTATAATAATCTATAAAACTTATAGTATATAGTGTATATAACTTAATAAAGAGTTCTAAAAAACTTCTATAGCGCTAGCTCTTCTAAGTATATCGTAATAAGAGATAGAAGTTAGAAAAATTTCTTCTTAAAGCTTTCTTCTTCTAACTATATATATATATAGTTAATCTAGCTATATAAACTTATTATTTAATATATTATAGTTAGTTTTAACTATATAGAGCTTATTAACTAATAATATAGTAGCTTTAAGTAGTTATTTAAAAGTAAAGCCTTTTTAGTAGTATAGTATAGAAAGATAGAAAGATACTAAAACTATTTTAAAATTATTACTTCTAAATATATAGAAGACTTATAGTATATATAGTCTTATAATATATAACTTTATATATATAATAGTCTAGTTTAGAATTTACCTTAGGTTATATAACCTCGGGTTACGTAATCCTATTACGTAACCTAGCCTAGCGCCTTAGCGCTTAGCACCTCTGTATATAGAGCCTCTTAGAGCCTTTCTTCTACTTCTTACCTTTAGATAGCTGAATTTAACCTAACCTACTCTGCTAGCACCTCTTATTCTTACAGCTTGTAGAGATAGTACTACCTATAGCTAACTTACCTAGCTAGGTGTTTAGAGACGCTTATAGCAGTAGAGACCGCGAACCTAGCCCTTATATTATCTAAAGGTTAATACCTCTTTAGCCAAAGACGGCGGCACAATATCTAGCTAAACTAAGTAGCCTTATTAAGAAGCGTTTACTAACGGCTATACCAAGGATTAGAGCTACAAGAGCCTAGTCGCTTACCCCTTAGCGCTGCATAAGACCTACTAGCGGATCTAGTTAGCGGTAGAAAGATACTAGCACCGAGCCGAAGAGAGCTATTAAGAGCTCTGTGTACGAGAGGACTTCTATAGAACTTCTACGTACGGAAACCCTCTCCCCCCCCTTTACGAATTATGAAAAATCGATAATTCTCTGCTCCGCTAGCAGAACTAACAACCTGCTGCTCTACTAGTAGCTAAATACCTTCTCTCTTCGCTTCTTTCTTAATTAAAAAGCTAAACAAATCTAAACACTATAGGAGAACCCTTGCGAAGCTAATTCTAAGGTAGAACCTTAGCTCTATAATACCTCTTTACCCTAACAGTTCTTAAATCTAGAGCAGCGAACCTGCTAGCAGAATATACTAATTAATATTTCTATTACAAAAACTCTGTTTAGCAATACGACGCGATAACTAATAAGAATTAGAACAATAACTTTAACTAGAAGCTCGCAAGGCTTCGCTAGAGTTTAGTAATACTAGAGCTATTATTAGCCTTAGGTTTGTTTACACTCTCTACCTCTACTAAAGAGCTTTAAGAGCTCTTTCTAGAAACACTAGCTAAAATTATTAATAAAATAGTTAGCTAATTATATATATAATAGGTATATAAATAATAAATCTATATGTATTACTAGATTGCTACTAATACTCTTACTAAGAGAGATAACGTATACGCGAAAAATCTAACATAAGCTACTATTCTAGCTAAAAAAAACGCTAAAATCTAGTAACTATAAGCGCGATTAACCTACTCTAAGAACTAGCCTACTATGCTAGTTTAACGCGCAACGCGTTTTCTTACAACACTAATTATACGCGATTTAAGCGCGTTACTACTAGAGAATTTAATTCTAGGTTCTTGTTTCTTTATATACTAGCTAGCTACGCCTTTAGTGTTATAAGCGCAAGAGAGCTAATTAACACGCTCTACTAAGTTTCTAGATCTACTATTATTATTAGATAGTAAGAGTATTACCTTTAAGTAGTAGAGAGATAGCTTATATAATAAACTTTAAGTAAACTAGAATTAGTATACTAGAGATACGCTAGAGAATACTAAGAAAACTATTATTACCTATATTCGCACGCGAACTAAAGAAGACGCGTACTAGACTCTATTAGTAATACTATAAATAATTAAGAATAGCGGCGTAGCGGTTTCTTATAATTATATTCTTAATTAGCTAGAAAGAAGCTATAGAGACCTATATAAGAGGCTAAACGCTTACCGTAATTTCTAAAAGCTTTATTGCTAAAGCGCTACTAATTTCGCCTACTTCTAGAATAATTTCTTCCGCCTTGTATAAGAGCGTTAGCTTCTAGTAGATTAATAGGTAGAGAAATTTTATAAGAAGCTACTAGAAACTATGTACACGTAGTTAGGTATATACTAACGTTAATACGTTAATAACTATAATTACTATATAGACCTTACTTAAGACCTTACTTAAGAGCTTACTCTAGAAGAAGCACGCGTTACCGCTAGAAAGACTAAAAAGCGTAACGCGATCGCGTTAATGCTATAACGCGCGCCTCTAGCTCTTCTAGGTTTTCTAGCACCTAATAAAGCTCTAGTAACCTAGAAGCTAGCTACCTATTTTTAATACTACTAACCTAGCTACCTAAGCCGTAATTACTCTAGAGCCTCTACTACGCAGAAAGCTATTAAGAACGTTAATCTAGAGAAGAAGCCTATAGAGCTTATAGAGCTGTAAGTACCTAAGAATAACACGTTAGAATATAAATCTAATAATTTAGAAAAAGCCTAGCTCTAGAAGAAGTCTTCTCTCTAGAGCTACTTACTAGAGTAATAAACCTGCGTAAAAAGCTATTTAGTAGTTCTACGTTTACTCTACTCTACTAAATATCTGTAAATAGTCTTATAATTAAGCTTAGAGGCTTAATTAATATAGAAGTAGGTAGTTACGTCTTAGTGTACCTAAAGCACCTTTAAACTCTTAGAAAAAACCTCTACGTTAAGCTATTGCGTATAGAACTAATCTCTCTTACTAGGTATAACAGACAACCTAATAGCTAGGTAGACAAATACTTTAAAGCTAATTTAGTACTAGAAAGCTACTAAATTTATACTTACTTTATATGTTATAACACTAGTCGCTATAACGTAATAATTAGTTATAAGTTACTTAAAGAAGTTAATATTTAGGTTAACTATAAGCAGCGCGTACTAATATAGCTAGATACTAATTAATTAATTAATTATAAACGCGACGCGTTTATCTCTATACAATCCCCTTAATCTACTACTAAAGCTTAAGTAGCTTACTAAGCTAATACTAATTA
>NW_022987234.1:19062-114130 GCF_010094035.1 Trematosphaeria pertusa | reverse complement strand
CGCCTGTCGTGCGCTAAGGTCTTTACTAAGTTAGACGTAAGGTAAGCTTTCTACTAGATCTAGCTTAATAAGTTAGTAGAGAACCTAACGTCTTTCTATACGCAGTATAGTAACTATAAGTATTAAGTTCTACTCTTTAGCCTCTATAATAGCTCTACTACCTTTTAGTAATATATTAACAAGGTATTATATAGCTTACTAGATAATTTCTATATAGTATATATTAATAATATTCTTATTTACTTAGAGAATCTACTTAAGTATAAAGCCTATATTACCTAGGTACTTAATTAATTATATAAAGCTAGGTTATAAGTAGATATTAAGAAATCTAAATTTACTATTAAAAGCACTAAGTTTCTAGAATTAATTATAAGTACTAATAGAATCTAGAAGAACTCTAAGAAGGTTACTACTATCTAGAATTAGCCTATACCTACAACTCTTAAGAGCCTTTAATTGTTTCTAGGTTTCTACAATTTCTACTAAGCCTTCTTAAAGAATTATAGCTAGATTGTTCGCTCTCTTACTAAGCTACTAAAACAGAAAGTATAGTATGTCTTTAGAGAAATTAAGCTTATAGCATTTTAGTAGGTTAAGAATCTTATACTATCTAATACTATACTAGCTTACTACTCTCTCTATTACTATACAAGAGTAGAAACAAACGCCTTAAATAGCGTAGTTGCTAGAGTTCTTTTACAGCTTTAAGAAGACAGTATCTAGAGACTAGTAGCTTTCTTTAGCAAGACGATAAACACTATCTAGATAAACTATAGTATTTATAATAAAGAAATACTAGCAGTTATCCTTAGCGTATAGAAGTAGAGAAGCTAGTTAATTAGCTTGTAAGATCTAGAGCCTTTTACAGTATTAACTAACTACTAAGCCTTAGAGTACTTTACTACTAAGCGGGAACTTACCGCTAGGTAGGTCTACTAGGCGAACAATATTACTAACTATAACCTTAAGCTTACCTATTAACTAGGTTTAGCTAATATAGCAGCAAACGCGTTATTATAAAAGTAGAAAAAGCTTAAGACCTAAAAGAAGAAGAATTACGCCGCCTATACAAGGGCTTTCCTAAGCAAGAAGTAAATTAGCCTCTTAGCTATTAAGCGATTATTAGGTAAGTTATTAGTTCTAGCTACCTAGAAATTAGCTAGCAGTACTACGGAAATCGCCGCCGCTAATACGTTTATAGAGGTACTCTTTACTAAGAATCTATATACTATAATTAATTAGGTTATTATAGCTAACTAATTAGATAACTCTCTATAGCTAGCTTAAGAAAAAGCTACTATATTAGGCTCCGCCTAGAAAATAGAAGACAGTTTATTAACCTATTAGAATTAATTAATAGTTCTTGCTATTAACTACCTATAAACGTATTTAATACGCGCCGTGTATACTACTTAGGTAACTACCTACCTAGAATAAAGAAAAACTACCTAGTTACTATAAGATTAATATTACTAGCTAGGTATATAAGAGAACGTTAATACGTACGTAGTAGTGTACAAGGCTTACTACTAGAGCTATACTTTATAGAATAAGACGCTAGGTCTTCTAAAGCCTCTACCTATCTCTAAGAGAGTATAGCAGGACGTCTCTATAGATTTTAAGAGCTTTCTCTTTAATAAGAAAGAATTTAACTACGTGTACGTTATTATAGACTAGCTAAGTAAGTAGAGCTTCTCTCTACTCTACTATAAGAAAATTATAGCTTAGCGTATAGCAGAGCTATATTACTAATATATCTAGCGTATATATAGTTCTTCTAGGTCTATTATGTTAGATTGCGGTCTATAGTTTATCTCTACCTTTATAGATAAGCTCTATTAGCTTATAGAAATTAAGTAGAAGCTCTCTACTACGTACTACTCGCAAACTAATAGAAATATAGAGATTATTAATTAATATCTTAATTAGCGTCTACGTCTATTTGTTAACTACTACTAGAATAATTAGTTAGACCTTCTACCTTATATAGATTAGGTATAAGCTACGTTACTATATAAAACTATAGAACTAATAGCGTATAAAGTTAAATTTAGATATTAGCTAGTATACTACTAGAATTAGAAGAAGTGTATAATAAAAGTCTCTACTTTACATAAGCGTCTCTTACGCTAGAAAGCTTAGAATTTCGCTAAGAAGTAGTATAACGCCGTAAAAAAAGCTACTAAAATCGCACAAGGTAATATTACAAAAGCGTAAGCTAGGCAGACGCTCTAAGTAAACAAAAAACGCTAAGAATCTAATTTTATAGTAGGCAACCTTGTCTACGTTAAACCTTATAGCTTTTTAACAAATTAGCCTAGTGTAAAGCTTAATTAATAGATGTATAGCTCTTACCTAATTATTACTATAAAGAGTTACTTCTTCTAACTCTAGCTACCTGCGTATATACGTATATATAACGTCTTTTACGCTAATTAGCTATAGAAAGTCTTAGAGCTATTACTAGAGTAGGTAGAGCCTAAGTAGCTACCTATTAAAGTAGATAGTAATCTAGAATAGCCTGTATATAAAATTCTAGATAGCTATCTTTATTAAAATTGCCTTTAATACCGCGCTATATAGGTTACTTATAACTCTAACTCTACCTAGTATAATGCTATAGGCTTTATTAACGCTCTCTATAAAGTAAGAGACTTTTACGTAGTATACCTAGATAAGCTAGAGCTACTATTATAATTAGATGCTTAAATTAAGGCGTACAAAAAAGAGAAGACTCTAGAGAAGATAGTAGAGAATTTAAAACCTATAAGAGTAGAAGACGCAACAGTAACGCAAAGGCGCCGCTAAGCGATTTAGGACCCTGCTAAGCTTAGAGCGTTGTTTAAGAAGAGAGCCTACGATAAAGCCGCCCTACAGACGTAAAAATAAGCCTTCTAGCTTAAATCTCTATAAAGAATAAAGCGACTAGAAGGAAGGTAGTAGCTATAAAAGCGCTTCTAGTTCGAAACTAACACGAATAAGCTTACTACAAGCTAAAAGAGACGGTTAAGAGCATAACGCGAGAGTTTTAGAAGAAGAGGGACCTAGAAGGCGTATTTTAGAGCTTAGAGACGAGCTCTCTCTATAAGAGAGAGTAATATAATAGTCTAGTTTAGAATTTACCTTAGGTTACATAACCTTAGGTTATATAACCTTAGGTTACGTAATTCTATTACGTAACCTAGCCTAGCGCCTTAGCGCTTAGCACCTCTATATATAGAGTCTCTTAGAGCCTTTCTTCTACTTCTTACCTTTAGATAGCTAAATTTAATCTAACCTACTCTGCTAGCACCTCTTATTCTTATAGCTTGTAGAGACAGTGCTGCCTATAGCTAACTTACCTAGCTAGGTGTTTAGGGACGCTTATAGTAGTAGAGACCGCGAACCTAGCCCTTATAATATAGCTAGATTATTAATATATATATATAATTAGAGAATAAAACTCTAGAATAACTTTTTCTAACTTCTATCTCTTATTACGCTATACCTAGAAGAGCTAGCGCTATAGAAGTTTTCTAGAACTCTTTATTAAGTTATATACACTATATACTATAAGTTTTATAGATTATTATAAAGATATAATACTACTAACTAGAAGTAAACTAGATTTTTTCTTAAAAGTTAGTTAAATACGTATAGCTTTTTAATTACGTAATATATCTTAGTGCAACTTTAGTGTAAGGTGTAATATACTATAAAGAATATATATATAAATTTTTATAGAATAATATTAAGGTTTCGCTTAGTTATTTAAGAAAAACGGGTTAATTTTCGTTGATTTTCCTTGCCAAGAAATCGTGGGGCGTTCGGTGGTGTAAGGCGTTTGGTGGTAAAGTACGTTAGTTATTTAAGAAAAACCTTTTAATTTTTCTAGCTTAGCATTTTTAGAGCGTTTATTTGTATAGAGTATTTGTTTATAAAGTACGTTATTATATTATATTTATAAAAGTAGAGCTCTTAAGAGAGTTTTCTTCTTAGTTGGTAGTTAATAACCTTGGCTGTCCTGTTAGGGAATAGCGTCGGGCTAGCGTCGGGCCGTTGTTGTGCCAACACACGGACCCAGCCTCAATGTCAACGTCGACGCATCCGCACCATTTCCAAATCATCACCACCAACCTCCACCGACCACGTCCACGCCAGCCTCCAACGCACCATGGCTGATATTCTGCAGCCGCGTTCGCCCTATCCAGCGCCTTCGCATCCCGACGGTGGAAAGCACATCTCATCGCAACAGCCCGGTGTCCGGCTTCGCCATCCGGGCTACCCAACAACGTCGAACCTCCTGCTGCTCCTTGCAGCCCTCGATAGCCCCGACGGCGGCATTCATCACGAGACAGTGCGCATTTCATGCGCCATCGTCGCCGGCAATCGATGGGACGGCTTCCTCAGCGAGTCGCGCGATGGGCAAGCTGTCCAAGTGCCTGCTGACGGCATCCTGCACGGCGACGACTACTTCTTCCGGGTGCCGGGCGACGGTGAGGTGACCGAGAACCTGCGGCAATGGAGACGCTAACGCAATCGTGCGCAGACAAGTATCCCGTCGTTCCCTCGTTCAGCCACTGGTCCTTCCCCCATGGCAAACTACCCCCTTCGTGGGTCCGCTGCGCGCCTCCCTTGACGGCCTCCGACCGAGCGCTGCCACGCACCGCATCCCTCACCGATGCCACACTTGTTCGCGACGTTTCTTGTCGCATCACGAATCATATTGAGGGCACTGAACATGCCCATTTGGTCCCTCGCGGCGAGGCCGCCTGGTTCCGTCAGAACAGCATGTTCCAATACGCGAGCCCGCCGCGCCCCGGCACAGATCCGCTCGACGATTCCCGCAACGCCCTTCTCCTCCGCTCCGACGTCCATACTCTCTTCGATCAGAGACGATTCGTCTTCGTGCCGAAGTCCTCAGTCTTCGTCGTCCACATACTGCCGCCGGGCTCCTCGTCGGAGCTAGCCGCCATGTACCACAACGTGCAGTTACAGCCGCTGGCTGCCGTGGCTGTGGAGTTTCTCTTGGCGCGGTTTGCATGGGCGATATTCACTCAGCTCGAGAGCTTCGTCTCCCAGGGTGTTTCTCGCCAAGTGGTCGTTGACGCCGGGGATGGGTCTATACAGGCGAAGGAGTGGTCTGGTCAGAGATGCATGAACGCCCTTTCGACGCCTAAGTCGCGTAGCCAGAGCCCAAAGAAGCGGCCTCGAGACGAAGCCCCGCCGCAAGAGGAAAATGACAAGCTTGATGACGAGGAGGCAGCTCGTGGGCGCAAGAGGCATCGTAGCTTCAATCTTAAACTAGCCCAGAAGGCGGAACGGCGATCGCGGTCTGTCTCCGATTCGTCGCTCACCGACTTTGGCAGCAACAGCAGCAACAATGGCAACAATTTGGAAGCTAGCTTAATTCATGGGCTCTAGTAGCACGTCTCTGGCACATATTAGCTAGCGGGGGTTGAGCCTGGAGGCATTGGGGACTTTTACATTTCAGACCTGGAGACACCCCTCTTGCACCATTCCAACCTCATCGTCGTCAAGGGGAGCGCCCAGGGCATTTGGCTGAACGGAGCCTGGATACGGATTGCGAGGTTGAAGAGCAGGATAGTTTGCGTATAGGAGGAGCTGGAGGATGTGTTCCAGGGCGCAAGCGGTCTTAAAAATAGTCTGGTAAGTCGCCTTGCCTCGCACCCGCTGTTCCCACCAACGTTGGCTGAGATAAACGCAATAACATCAGACAGCTCTCGGCGCCTACCGCCACCACTGCTCATCACCTTCTTTCCCGCAGACGGTGATAGGGGCCGCTCCGTCACGCCACGATCGCATACAATGTCAATACATAGGCATGCGCAATCCTAATCCAACGCCAGCATCGTGGCTTCTCCTACGTCGGCCCCAACGCTCTACCCCCCTTTGGCGCAACTCGCAGCGCTTGAGCACTATCACGGAGGACAATACCAGGGCAGAGGAGGACAGGAATGAGAGGATGATACCCGGCCAGAGGAACGGGAATAAGAGGATAATACTAGGTAGAGGATTATGGGAATGGGAGGACGAACGAGAAGACAGGCTGAGTAGGCATATCCTTCAAGACTCTGTCGCGATTGCTTGGGAACGCGGTTGTTCGTTTCTCAATCGCTGTTCTTACACCTCGTAATCTCTGGGTGATCCCAGGCAGTTTCATAGTGACCCGTAGCAATTCTTAGGCAATAGTACATTGGACAACCTTTTCTCTTTTAGGTCTATTAGTTTTAGGATGATGCCATAGGCTAATGTCATGTATCTAGTCTATTCCCATGTCAATAATACACGTCCATCTCTCTCATATTCAATCTGGCAATGTGTTCAGCCATTCCTGAGTTGCCAAAGAGAAGGCTGGAGATTCGGAAAGGCAAGAAGCTAGCGAGGGAAGATGATGAAGATGGCAACTCATTGTCCATCACATCAGACTAACGAACACAGAGCATCTACAAGAGATGGCCATGTTTGAGACTGGCCTTCCAGGGCCATAGAGTCTCACGATTCGCCCATGCGTGGAAGATGGCACTGCTCCTCATCTGCCGCCTAACACAGTTACGCTTCCACGAAACTCAGTTATAGAGTTAGGGAGAGGAGAGAGGAGGTACTCAGTGCAGGGGTGTACGACTTACCCCAGGATTTAGATAGTGGAGCAGATGCAGGCTGTCCAATTCCAGTCTCAGCTCCACAATACCACGTCAGGACTTTTTCATTCTCAGTCGAAGTGCTAACTTCTCTCTCTCCAAGACTGCCCTCGTCGTTCCGTACGTGAACGCCATTGGGGTCTTCCCTTATATCAAGGTTAGCCAGGGTCGTCTGTCCCGTACGTCTTAACAAGGTTGTCCCCATCGCCCCCCACGCGAGCGATGTCCTCGTGATTAAATATGCTACCTTCTTCCGAGAGAAGGGCGTTGTCTCCAGTGTAAGACATGCGTTCAGCCGTGAGGAGCGCCATGTGCCTCACGCGTGCTCGAACGACGTTCTGAGTTGCTTGGGGATCGCGATCAGGGTAGAGGACGCGCTTGCGGACGGGGGCCGGTGTTTGCGTTTACCCTCGGGGGTCTAAGGCTCGAGTGACTGAGACTGGCCTGGCTCAGGGTAGCGAGAGTCGAAGAAGACCCAAAGGTCACGCATCTGGACCTTGCGCGTGCTAAGCTGTTGTAATGCGAGGTTGAGCTTCGAGCATCGCCGGGCAGTCAGAGACTCGGGGAGGAAGGCCTTGGGCCGCAAGGCAAGCCGCCGGCAAGAGGTCGAAGAAGTGGTGAATGTCCAAGTATCCTGGCAGATGTTTAGGATCTCTCGACGAGCTTGGTTGTGGCTGGCGCCAGCGAGCGTCGTTCACGATGCTGTCAAAGGCCGACTAGATCGAGTCCATCGCGCCATCGTGGCGGGCAAATTCGGCAATGCCAGCGTCGATGCCAGCACTTGTGAGAATCATGCATGGTGGGGTTATGGTTGGTGAGTGAGGAGAGGAGAGGAGTTCTCTGCGGCCGGTGGATTGCGCTGTGATGAGCAAATATTACGTCACCACCGAACATCATGACCACTTTGAAATACTGCCCTTAGTCTCACCAGTCACCCCCTAACCCTTGTCTCCTATAGTCTAATCATCTACATCCGCGATCACATGAAACGGACGCCGCCGTTTGAGATTCGCGACTATGCGGAAGCGCTCTTCGCCCGCCTCGTACGTATTCAGCGCCACGTGCTCGTGCAGCTGCTCAGCGTCGATGAGGGGCGCACTCGCGAGAGCATAGCATGCATCAGCTGAAGGACTGGAATACGATGGAGTTGCAGTCGCAGAATTGGAATGTGCAGTGGAAGAGGGCTTCTCAGAGGTGTTATGGGATGTTGAGGAGGCTACTGCGCGCTTCGGAATGCGTCGACGCCATGTTTCCTGCATCGCTAGCCAGCACCCACAACCACGAATAGAAATTCTATACGGCATCTCTATTGATTACATCGCAAATCTATCAGTGAAATGTTGGCACATGCCTGTGAGGAAGGATGAAGAGATGCCGGCTCTGTGCTGGAGAACCATCCATAAAACTTTGACTAGAAAAAACTGGGTACATGCATATCACGACAACCGGGCCTAGCGTTCCACCTCGCCATCCGCTTTCTCTACCTCACTCTACACCCATCCACGCCTCCTCCACTGTATCTAGCAGCCGTCGTTGGCATCTCCATCATCACGCTGCCATCTGTACGCATACTCTGCGAAGAGTGTCCATTTACAGTGCGTGCAACCCCAAGACGAGGGCGGAGCAAGAGCAAAGAATTTCGATGCAGAGGGCTACGATTAGCTGATTGAGGGATTGCGCCGCCGCGCTACGAGGTCCTCGTTGGGCGGATCTTTGTTGGAGGAAGGTGTCTCTTTATCAGAGGGTGAGTCAAGACAGGGTTTCTTGTAGGAAATGAGGAGCCAGGGGGAGTTGGGGGTTCCTGCCACTGCCGTGACCACGGCTGCTCGAACCCACGCTGGAGGTGGTCACGTCGATATGAAAGGGGGCGCGAAGATTCGAGTGCTGGAGCAAGCTTGGAATCAAGTGAAGAGTTGATAGAGTATAGGGAAACGCTGGCCTGGTGAGCAATACTTAAGCGGGGGAACTTTTAGAAAGAGTTTGGATTGTTCAGCATGACAGGTTTCGTTCAACGAGAGTGAAACCAGATATCAAGTCAAAGAAAGCTTAGAGGCTAAGCCCAATGTAATCAAATGCCCTGCAGCCTGGAGCAGACGCATGGCAAACCCTAATCAAATTTGGTTGCTTGGATGGAGGTCCAACTGCAAATAACGAACGTCGGCGCTTCTGCGGAGATGATCATGAAGGCACGCCAGCACCTGAACCTCATTACGCAGTCAGACTATCATGGCATGGCTACCATCTCCCAGGCATACGAGGTGCACCTGAGCAATTCCAGATGGATCCTATAACCGCAACCTGCAGCAACGAGGACAACGAGAACGGCATTTCAAGAGTGCCTCGTACTCTAGGAAAGGTCGCCACGTTCTTCTCATTGTTTACCACCCATTCATCCCTGCATCCTCGCGAAAATCATCCTCTAGAAAAGGTCGCCACATCCTTCTCATTATTTGTCGCTTCATTCATCTCCACATCCCCACCAGCATCATTATCATCCACAACCGCTCCGCGGCGGCAACCTATGCTGCAGCTTCTCCACGCCCGCGCTCAGATATTGGGCAGTAGCCTGAGCCAGCAGATCCGCGCCAATTTGCACTAGCACGTTCTTAGATGAGCGATCTCATGGGCACAGTGAGCCGCGCTCTGGTTTGCAGAATGCCTAGGTTGGTGAGTTGGGTCGATTATCCGCCGGGGACGCCTGCGTTCCGTCTGGATGCGTGACATCTCAGTCTCCACGACGGCGATGCGGATGTTGGTGCTGCAAATCGGGCCTCATGCTTGGAGTGGTACGCCAGAATCAATTCCGCGCTTCTAGTGATTTGTTGTGCACCTGGAGTGAATGTTGGGCTTGCTGGTGCTCATCTTCATTAATTTGGATGACCTGTTGGTGCTCACTCTTCAGCAGGCTTGACGGTAGATACATATCTATGTGTTAGTGGCTTCCTGGACGTATCACTAGGTCTCGGCGCCTTGAGTGCACCGTTGTTGGGCACGCGTCTCCACTTCTCGAGCATACCATTGCTTCTCCTCTCGAGCGTGTAATTCTGCACTTGGGCTTCCTGCAGGCGTCGCTGGGCCTCTGCGATTCTGGCTCTCGGCTTCGTGTAGACGTCGGTTTGCCTCGCACTGCTCCTGTAGCTATACCGTACATCCAATCAGGCTGCCAAGGCCCTATGTTTCGTTGCGAAGGTGTTGCAGCTCGCCGGCCTGGCAGTCGAATAGGTGTGCTGCACCCATGCCTATGTGGGGGAATGTGTTCGTAGAAGCTATCAGCGGCGCTCCTTTACCTCCTCCTCAAGCAGCCCCATCTCCTCGGTTTCCCTACGCAGCCCAGTCTCCTCAACTCCCTCAACTCCCTTAACTTCTGGAACTTCCCCAGCTTCTGCAAGCACCTCACCCCCCTGAAGTACCTGCCCCCTCAACTAACGCTGCCACAACGGGAGCAGTACGAGCTCCCCGCTGGGATTCAATACCATTTCCGCCAGCGTAAACTCATCTGTAATCAGTTCGACGAGGATTCGGATGGTTTGCACAAAGTGGACGTGCTGATTTCTCAATTTGCGAATGAATGACGGCAGCTCTGGAAAGCCATAGCTCAGTCGGGACGCTTCTCCTCTGACCTGAGCGCCGACCCCATCCTCTCTACCCAAACGCACACAACCTCCGCCACCAAGGATGAAGTTAAGGATGGAGCCGCAGCTGCCAGGAGGCGCGGTTGAGATTGTTATTCTGATTCTCACTTGGACGGCAATCGTTGTCCTGATCCTAATCTAGATACTGGTTCTACTTCTAATTCGGAATCAGACCCCACTGAGCTGGAGGGGGCGGAGTGAGCGGTTCTAGTGGTGGTGGAGGAGGTGTGTGTGGGGAGTGTTGGTGCGTGTAGTTCGTAACGGCGACTCTCAATCCTATATAGCACGCGGCCGTATATCGACGTCACTTTACCAATAGCCAGTCCACATAGAGCTCTTTGCGCTCCAGCAACGTCCTGCCCTTGTTTCGCCTAAAGACTAGTCAAGACTAGTCAGTACTCGCGCGCACCCTGTATTGGCGGAAATGAAGCCGGATCAGAACGACTGCTGCTTGTCGCAGCAGAAGAAGGGTCGTGACTGGGACTGCGGCTGAGGCTGGGCCTCCTTGAGCGAGAAGAAGTGACCGAACGTGACGGAGGCTTGTACAAAGAGCCAGAGCTTGATAAGGAAGAGACTGAGCTTGCGGTGGATGAGGATAGTCCAGATGGAGCTGGAGGCGGCATGGACGCTCACGTCGGGCACTGCGACGCAGCTGCATCGAATGGTTCCCTCGCTGCCGCTACATAACTGCTGCATGCACGAAACTGTCTGCAAGCCTGCGATGACCAAGATAAAGATGATGGGGGTGCAGCTTTGTACATAGTGCGCCGGACTATGCCTCTTTTAGCATCGAACATCGAGCGAACGCTTAGTTGATGCTTAACCACCTCTTTCTTACTCCAATCTTCTTCATTTCCCCTTTCCTTTAATCGCTCGTTGCCTGCTATTCTTTTGGACCAAGTGCTCTTCCTTCTATCGCTCGTTGTTCGTCGTTTCCGTTGATTGTTCTTCGTCCCTCCTGTGTTTACGCAGCCATCCGAAGTCAAACGGACTGGTATGAGAGGTGTGGGCTTCAGTGGACAACATCGGTATCAGTGTCGAAGTATCGGAGAAGGACCTGGCGTTGAGATCTCCAACAGAGGGAGAGGGGGCCAAGAGAGTTTCGTGAAAAGGGGAAAGGAATGGGGGACAGAAGGAGGCGTTGAGAGGATCTCATGTGGCATCAGCGAGGGCTGCGGTCCAGACTAACTGGGAAAGTAGTCGAACGATGTGATGTGGTTGACATTAAAAGACTGTGGAAGGCTGAGATTGCGGTGGACAATTCCCGCTGCTGGATGTCGTGAGTGGTAGGGTTAGCAGAAGGCTCCTGAGGTTCAAGCTGTAGTGCTGAAGTATCAGGTTGGCGATATTGTCAGCGACGTGTTGCTTAATATCTTTAAGCATGGCCGAACAGAGAAAGTCAGGAGCAGATGTAGCGGGTAAGGCTAGAGTTGAAAGCTGTGGACGAGATGCTGTTATCAAGGGCAGTAATATACTGGAGAATTCGAGGTGCGAGCTGTCAGGCAAGCTGGTGCTGAAGTTAGAGTCGCGACCACCATAGACTACTCTAGCGAATCCGCTAGGGCAAGGTACTTGCTCTTGGATGGGCTGGATGAGCTTGCATTAACCCGTTTTGGCTTGGCAACCCCGAGGCCAAGATCCAGCCCAGAGGGATTGGTACCATAGATCGCATGCAGCGGGCCATCAGCCCAGCATTTACCGGTGTGACGGGTTCCACCACGTCCCACTGGATAGGAGCTCCGTCACTCTAGCTTGTCTGCCACTAATGCGCTGCCACCTGCCCTGCTGTCTTCGGCACAACCGCCATCCAGAATACCTTTGCAACCACTTGCGTTCCTACAGGACCCGCTAATAAGTATACACCCTGGATTCAACTCTGGGTAAGATACCAACGAGGTAGATGCAGCCGCGATGTTCAATGTTTGGCCCCAGCCTTGTCCATCGCTGCCCCAGATCCATGGCAATGGGGCCAAACGGATGGGCAGACCCAAGACCCCACCGGAACCAGCCAACGAAACGCTTCTCAGAGCCTCTCATTCTGGAAACAGGCATGGCCAGGGAGACGCTCGAACTCATCCATGATGTGGTACTAACTTCCATCAGCTCACAGTCGCTCTGGAGTAACAACACTAATTCAGGCTGCAACAATTCCCCCCTTATTGCTCCAATGAACCCCCAGCCAACAATGGCCATCAGACCCCTCCGACCCTGTGTTACCGATTTCTACCTTCGCCGACGTCGAGCCCTACAACGCGCCGCAACCGTAGGAGGTTCTTAACATCTGCTCCTCCCCTTTCTTAAGCCATCAAAATAGTTAATGAAACGGTTCGACGGGTTTTGGATTGGACCCCTGCCGTAGTCTTTCTTGAGAGATCACTACTCACCTCTATCATCATCATCATCACCGCCACCATGCGCGTAACTCCTGCTGGCTTTCGCTCATGCTAATTCCCATGCCTCAGCATGAAACTTTGCAGATAAGAATGGCAAATAGAACCTCTGTAGTCTGAATTAATTATTTACTACGACGTTACAAAGACCCTACGGATTACTACTCTCGACCTCGGTGCAGGCCCGCGAATCTTACCAGATACCTCCTAGCCTCTCGAATCCCAACGCCAACTTATTCTCCTTCCTGGATGTCTTCAACATGATGGCCTTTCTTTCGAAATCCTTTCAAAGAGGAGAAGGACGAAGAGAAGAGCTAGCTCAGCGATCGCCACTCTACCTTTTTGCATTGCTCTACCACAACCTATCCTCCTGTTACAAGCACAACCATCTCTAATATCTTGACCTTCGAAGACTCCAGCTCTCGCTTTTTACTCTGCGGCTTTCCACCGCGTTTGTGTCCGAACCTCGATTACGTAGACGCATGGGGAGGGTTCAGAACACAATCACGCTGAGGGGTATTAGGGCAGTGATAGAGCGGAATAGGGTAGCGAGAAACTGAGAGCAGAGTAGGCATAGAAAAAAGTAGAAAGGATTTTCTTACAGAAGGGGAACTAAGGGACGAGCTCGCGGTATTTACACAGGCGGAAGAAATTGCGCGCCATCTCAGATTTTCGACGTTTGTGGTGGGCGATACCAGACATGAGATGGCGGGGAAGAGGGCTATCTATTTATTCGACAAATCCGCAGTTTTTCGTGGCTGGCAGACAACGCCGATGCCTTGCTCCGCGATCGCCATTCAGTATCAAAGAACTGCAACCAAGCGCTAAGATCCACTGCCGCCTATTCGCTTCAAGTTATTACCTCGGCGCCATAATCTTACCTGATCAGACATGGCCCACGCCACCAACGCATCTATGGATCTTGCACCCCTTGAGCTTGGGCGGATGCAGTAGAGCAATACAGAACACGATCAAGGAACTGGGTTTGACCATACGAGCCATGCGGTCGCTAATTCCTTCAATCTCGTCAGGAAGAAGATGCTGCCTTCCTATGTCTTCCACCTCTGCCGCTGCATGACGCGCAACACATCGACCGTGGGATATCCAGTGGCGTCTCTGTGCGCTCCCTTTTTCGTCTATGCCCTCCTAGGTTTTGTCCTCATCCAAATGTTGAGCATCAGCCTTCCACCTGACTTCAGCCTCAATTCTCAGATGAGACGAATCAATGCGGCTACAAAGGAGACGGCGTATACCGTATCGCAACCATCTCCGTTGAGAGTGAGAAACAGAAGAGGGCCTTGGGATCCCAGATCGCGGTGGGCAACTACGAGCTGCGAAGCCTAATTAAAATAGCCTGGTCTTTCGAGCTCCATCGGCCAATCCACAGAGTATCCATCTGACCAGACTATATTGTCTATCCTGAAGCCTTTCGTACCGTGCTTCGGCCTTCAAGCCGCAGTGCCAATACCTAAGCCCGAAAGAGCAGTCTGCTGCGCGCTACCTGCTAGCTAATTCAGGGTCCATAATCAGCTGGTTACGGGCTCCTCGATTTCAAGGTTCAAGTAAGCGTAATGTGGATTAGACGAGGTATTTCCGCCTCCAACACACAGCCAAGTACTCCAAAAGATATTACGACACTCATCAGGACTTCCTACCAACGCTGTACGAGAGAACGGCTGTAAGAGAGCCGTCTGCTGCCGCACGCGGCGGAGGTCTTTAAGACCTTCTCTTCTCCCACTGACTATATATTACAGATGTGACGTCCGCGTCCTCAGCCACCCGTCCTTCGCTTCTCGCCATGACTAATGTCTGGAAACTCTCCTTATCACCTTCCGCATGGTATCCTCGAGAGCTAGCGCTGGCTGTCCATCGTTTCCAACAACAATGGATACAGTGAGCCTTTGAAGCGGCATGATCGAGGGTCGGGCCGTCTCAGTGAATAGCATGACATGATGCAATTGCGCTGGGGGGGACCCAGATTCAGGTGAGAAAGAAAATCCGGAAGCTATGAATAGATTTCGTGCTCAAGGTAGAGGTTCAGGTTGTTTACTACTCCTGAGTTACCATTCTAAGCTGTACGTCGACGCTGATGTTAACCTGTTTCAACACCGATGTTAATGCATTCCCACGGCGAATGTAGACAGGGCATAGAGTTGAGAGCCATTGGTACTCCGACAATACCGGTGGGTTTCTCCATCATGCTCAACCCTGCAGCAAAATTCCGAGAAGTTACTTTGGACCATTCTGGTGCCTCTAGCAGCATTTGAGTCGCGTTCTCCCATAATCTGATAACAACTATGAGCAAAGAGATCACGCAACATTTTTCCATTCCAACAGTGACCTCCTTCTCAGAACCAACGTTGGAAACCAACCTCAATAGCCACACACTGCTACTCGCCTTTCTGCTGAGGGGGTGCGCGAAGAGAAGCGCCTGGAGGAGATCTGAGGTATAGATGGAGCTCTGCGTCACGTTCCGCACCGGTTCTTTGAGAAGGGTTGCAGATAGGGACAAAGCTGATGTGCTTGGAACGACAACCTTGCCATCTTACCCTCTGTCGGCTCCCCTGTCCCTGCACTCTTCAGCACCCACATCTACGCCATGCCGTTGTACCCTAGCGGCCCATATGCAAAACTGAGCGAATGTCGGCGTAGCTGCTGGCAGGGACAGGAGTGGAGGCGGTGGAGATGGAGGTGCTATAGTATTCTAGGTCTGCTGGATCTACGCTGGTGTACGGTCCACGAAATCCTCGGGAATGGCATTTGGACCGCGAGATACGTACAGGGCTGAGCTCACAGCACCCCCCGCAGTCTTCCGAAGGGCACGCTCTGCCGCCGACGCCTCCCCACCTAGCGTCCTCGTTCTATCATCCTTTTCCGCATGATACTATAAGTGCTTGGATTATCGAGAGGGGGCCAGAGAACGACCAAAAAAGGTTGATATGATGAAGCATCCAGGATACACGTTTCTGGGCGATATCAACGAGTTCTCTATTTTCGACGGGAGACTTTATTCGAAGCTGCGAGAATTGACGAAGCGGACGCCGTTTGGCGGTAGCTCCATGACCAAAAGCACACGACATCGTTGCATGGTTATCGATGAAATCGCTTGGAAGATGCGGGCTTTGGTGGAGGGAGCAAGCTTCCGCGGCTATTCCAGGATTGAAAGGCCAATGAACTGGAGTCCATGGGATAGACTTGTACGCTCGGCTGGATCCGAAATCTCTCTGGGTCGATGGAATAACCTCGAGACCCAGCATCGCCGTATCACGTCACTGAAACAGGGACGAGGAGCACTTTATTATCCAGCACCTGCAGCAGTTTCGTCGGGATATGCAGTGGACGACGTCGTTTGCGCGTCCCCGCAGAGTCGCAGACAAACGTAGGTTCAGGCACTTAGGATGATGAGGCTGTGGTGCGAGAAGATATTCATCGTTGAGGTTGACGGAAGAACAGTTGCAATGGCCCCTGAGGTATCCCGTTTGCGAACTGCTTGAAACGAAGAGAGAAGGGTTAGAAGCAAAGGTACATGGGAACTGGAAGGCAAGAGGGTGATGTTACGTTGGAGCGGAGATGAGTTACCAAGTATCTGGGGTTCAATACATATACTGGATATACCTCTGTCAGCGCGGCACGTCACGGGCAATCAGAATCGAAGGCAACGAACTCCATCATCCTCTCCTTTAAACCGAGTCAAGCGCAGAGGACTCCAGGATCAATGCCACAATGGAATGATGACTAGTCATGGGATTAGCTAAAAAGCCCTCAAGTAGCTCCTTCATAAATACACCCAAAGCTTGTTCCTGCTCCACCACCAACCTATTCCGTTATCCTTGTCGCCCTCAGACATGGCCCCATAGAAAAGAAAGAGCTTGCTCAAGTACGCTTGCCACCCTCAAGACTAATAACCTCGACAACCTCAACCTCGTCACGCAACTCCCATTCCCGCGCTGCACACTCTGCAAGGTTTATCCCAAGATAATATACACCCCGCTTGTTAGGTTCCCAGGCCTCGAGACATAGATAGTCGTCAACAAGAGTATGCCCCCTCGGACCATCCACTGGAATAGCAAAGATACCCTCCACTCTCCCAGCGCTTATTATTGAAACGGCGGCATATGGCGTCTCCGTAGAAATAGTGGCTTGAGTGATAGGGTCCGCTCCAGGATCCGCAACGAAGGCTTCAATCTTTCCAATGTGGATCATTTTCGTTGTGAATCGTTTGCGTAAGGCAGCGAGAAGCTCTGGGCTCAAGTCCATGGCGGGTGCCGCTGCTGGTATTACCTCCGGGGCCGTCGCGCTGGGGCAGTGCGTAGTACTCGGGTTCGAGTCCTCTGCGGGAGCTGCCGAATCCCCAGCCTCATCCTCGGCCTCGAAGATGGGAGAACTGTTCTTGGTGGATTCTGATGCGGGCTTTGAGGGTGCTGCTACAGTTACTGCGGGCGCCGAAACACGTATTTGGTAAGAGCTGTACAGAACAGGACCGTAGGCTTGTGCTAGGTTGAATCTCGGCTCAAATCCCTCGAGTATAATCTGCGGAACATAATAAGGGGTGCACATAACTGGAGTGACGACGAGTCGGGTCTTCGTTCCGCTTGAACTTCCTAGTCCCCAGGTGCGGGGATACGTAATGGCCTTGAGCGCACATCTCATGTCCTTTTCCTTCTCAGGACTCCAATCTCCCTCGAGCAGCTGGTCAACGTTAACGTTAGAGCCATACCAGTCGAGCCATTTGTAGTATCCAAAAAGGACTTCTTCGGTGGCCTCTGATGATTGGGGCTGGAAGTAATTGCGTAGTTGTTGCTCGACTGGAGTACCTGGGGATGCTGGGGCCCGTTGCTGCTCGAAAGCGGCATAGTCGTACTGGTTAGACATGGCGGTTGTGCGAAATATTGGTGGTGGACTGGGTATGGGTTATTCATTGTGAAGAGTTGCGATTGGGCTTTTAATTGTTGGAGTACAATCGCCAAGCTTCCTAATCGGGCACTAGCACCACTGGCGCCACAGAGATTTCTTCCATTTCTCGGAGCTATATACACTCAATACAATACACTCACCACCCAATATGTTGTATTCCTCAATTTCCTACTTCAACATTGATTTCGAGAACTCTTGGCGATCTGCCTCGGTTCCGAGGCGCACGGCCCTCAGAGCTTCTGCTTATCCAAACTTAGAGATAGATATAGCTCTTATACCTCTCACGCACGCTAATTGGGGACAACCAGGAGGGCAGGATGTGGTTGAGCAACTTGACTGTATTTATCAGCAACCTATATCGATTCCTCGACCAAAGCCTAACCATCACAACGACCTCGAGAAAGTTCCATTAGTTACCACCTGCACACCTCCACAGAATCGGCGAGAGCCCCCATGGCAAACCCAGTCCTAGGCATCCAAGATTCGCTCTTATACACTTCCAGAGTTTACCTTCTGGAATTCCTCCCACATAGAACTGGCCAGGAAATAGCCGATGGTAGCCATGGCCGCTTCCGCACATGCCCAGGCTCGTCGGCTGCTCAAATATCCGTTCCAGCTGTCTTTGTCGTTGTTCCGCTTATGGCCCTTAGGGAAGTCGTACGTATCTGAGCAATACCCGCATGGATTCCAATAGTTGAACCAGCCTCTCCATGCTATTCCGATCCCATCGAATCCCCCAAAGATAGGCGCCTGTTGGTATCCATCCACATCGCGAAGCGCTTCCGACCGTTTCTTTTTAGGCTTAGATTGTCTAGTCTGGTTTGCCTTGTCAAAGAAGGGTTTAAGGTGATCCTCATAGAAGGGGGCCAATTTGATAAAGTCGTCCCGGCGCTCAGCAAGACGCTTGACTTGCTCATCCATTATTGCTTTGACCTCGTCGTCTATAAGGGGTGGTTTCCAGTGTGGAGCTATTCCGCGAACGAACCACATGCTATTGCAGGAAGGGTTGGGCGCAGGTCGGTATGCAAAGAGTGTGAGGCGCTCTATGCGAATATCCTGTTCGTTGGTGACTTCGTAGGCCTGCTGGAGTTTGATGACTGCAGTACTAATGATTAGCGAGACGGACCCCGCGCAAGAGGGGACTTAGACTTACGGAGGTCGCGCATTTGTTCTTCGTTCTTGGGTACCTCTACATCATGATGGTATTTTTCTAGGAGGTATTGGGGTACGAGTTCGGGCGGCATTAACCTGGAGACTTCCGCGACAGGGGTAAACTTCCAGCCTTCAGGAAGCTTTGCCGCAAGCTTCTCGTGAGTTTCCCGGAAGCTAGCCCTCATGCGATCTACCTTCACCGAGTGGAAGCGCTCCTTCTGGGGAAGTAGACAAGTCTCCAGCTGGTCCGTCACCTCCAAAATATCGAGCATATAGGGCGCCGCCTCCAGTGGGAGCTTTCCGTCGTCTAGCAGCATCTCCTCTGCGAACACCAACCAGTTGCGCAATAGCTCAAGCAGTTGCTCTATGCACAAGACTTTCGAGTCGGTCTCACGCCCCCAATCCGTTGGAATTCCGATTGGCGCCGAGAACCGAAGCGGCCGAAATCCCTCTGGTAGACGGAACTGCCGTTTGCACTTGAAACACCGAGATTGCGCATGAATCTGATCCAATCGTTCGCGATGGACCGTTCCGCATTGGCCGCAGGTTGGGCGGCCAGTTGGATGTAGGGAGACTGCTATTTCTGCCATTTTCGTGGGCACGGGTTGATTTCGCGGCGAGGGAGTGCGGGAGTACTAGGTTGTGGGCTTGCAGGAGCGTGGGAGCGCGGGAGCTTAGCTACGCCTAATGGTCCGGGAGCGCGAAGTTGCGCCAAGCTGAAGCCCGTGTGCTAAGAGTCACAGCAGATGGATGTATATAAATGGTGCGTGAAAGAACTCATGGTACGCGTTGGGCTGGAAACGGAACGCGAGACTATAGAGCGGGGCATTAAGGGGTCTACAGCTACGAATAACACATGCTCAGTCAGCCGCTCGAAGTTTCACTGTCAAGAATAAGCAGGATAGCGAAGTCGTGCTCTACTTCAACCGTCTGATCTCCAGCCTCACTCCATCCACTCAACGAACGTCACCTCCACTCCCCGCACCATCTCTTCACCACAGGCCTACTCAAAGTTCTAGACTATTCTTCCAAACCTCCTGTAGACAAAGGGGGTGTTCCCTAGGGCAGCTAAGAACCTTGTTAGCGATGAAGTGGTTACCGAAGCTCATGGCCTTCTAGTACATCATGGATTGCTCCACAGTTCCAAAGAAGAGTCCGTTTCACGTGAAGGGCAAGTTGTACTACTGACTAAGCTTCTCCTATACATCCCCAGTCCTCTGGAATAGCACGAAGTCATTTCTGCTCGCGGCGTAGGGCTCCTTCAGGTGGCCGACAGTGCCCCTGAACGTGGTCATTAACGTGCACATGTACGCGAATTTGAAGTATTGCGACGACACAGAGTGGTTGGAGATTGCCAAATATGAGAACGGGAACGAGACTATGAAGATGGTGGATAGTACCTTAATCACCATCGCCACTTACCAAAGGCGGAGAAAACCTCATCCACGAACCAAATCAGGGCAAAAGTTTAATCTGATCTAAACACGTCTCCTCCTTCCCGCACTCTGAGTTGTTTATCATTGCGAAGAACCGCACGTGGACTAATAGAAGCTAGATCTTGAAGGAGGTTGAAATCAGAGGCACGGCCGCAACTGGCTTGGCAACTAGAGCTACGGCGTCCTCCGCGAGGACGGTAGTAGGCGGATTGCTGTGCGTCAGCCTACCCAGGGACGCCTTCTCGAACATCTTCAACACTCTCTCCAGGAACTTTATTGGAGCCACCTCCAAGATTAGTGAGGCGGACATTCACTTCTTGGCTACCGCGCACGTGAGTTCTTGCTCAAGCCTATTCAAGTCTAGCTACCATGATGGGGACCTGAGGTTTACCGGGATCAACTCTGTCAACTACTTTAAGGCCCTCGCCGGGCGCACCTCTATGTACATGGCTCTGATCAGAATGCTCACTGTGGAAAGTATCCTGTCCATGAACTGCCTTCGAAGCCATAGGCGCGTGCATGGTTCGCAGGACTATAACCACGAGCGGATACGGAAGGGTTAGAGCTATTACTCTGCGGCTATCCCACTCCTCTTCTCATGCTTTCTGGTTCCGAGGATACTACTCCATCTTCGTCGAACCACCAGATGTGTACGTTGGAGCCCCTCCCCCCCAGAGAACAGTTGCAGCGCAGGTGCTGTTCTTGACCAGAATATCACCTGCACGCCTTGACTTCGCTGTCGTCACTGCATAGCACGCTTTCTGTGGAGCTGCAACACCGCTCACCTGCATTATTGCATATCTACGATCTAACCCACCAAACGAAATTATCATATCCTCCTCTTTCCTGTTCCGCCCTTCCAGCCACCCCCTGGCCTACGATCTCCGCACCGCCACTTCGGCATTGTTCTAGCGTAACGCAAACATCAGCTGCCCCTGGGCGGAGCTTTCAGAATGACCTTCCGGAGATCCGGGAAAGGGCCATGCACCTCTGTATCCGCATTTCGCTCCCCCATCCATTCGTTCTCTAACCTGGCACCTCGGCGACTACGGAATTGAGCCCTACGCGTATACCGAGCAGCGTCGGAGCTTCAAGGATGGCCGAAAGGGAAATCCGTAGGCTGGTAATCGAGGAGTGGATGGCAAAGTAAAAGGTGCAGGCACAGGCCGTAATGCGCGAAGAAACTGGCAGAGTCTTTACCCAGCAGAGACTTTATCAGGGGAGGAAAGAAATGTACCACTACGGCAGTTATTTTTGCGATACTTGCGCTGGGTCAAGCGAGTGAGGTGGTGCAGAGGGTGCGCAGCCCTATAC
The DNA here is from genome assembly GCF_010094035.1 of Trematosphaeria pertusa. NCBI lineage: Eukaryota > Fungi > Ascomycota > Dothideomycetes > Pleosporales > Trematosphaeriaceae > Trematosphaeria > Trematosphaeria pertusa. Next base: position 92,648 of record NW_022987234.1, on the reverse strand, counting down.
CCAAGAGGATGTCGATGCCGTCCCCGCTGCCCTGATTCTCCATTCTTCGGAGCACGTCGTCTGAATTTGGCCAAGGGAGAGTTGCAGTCAGCTTGAGGAGGCGCAACACCTAGAAGACTAGATTCAAAGCGCCGACAGGGTTCCACGAATTCCTTCCTGAGAGAGCCTTTGGCGCAGCAGGGTAGTGGGTTCAGCCCGTAATGCCGCTGCGTATGAAGCAGAGGCGTATTACTGCGTGGGAATAGTCCTCCCTTGCCAGAGAAATTCTACGAACGTCGCGCTTCAAGTCAACTTACGCGGATGGATCCCTGTATAGACGCGCGTGGAGTGCTGTTGCGACCGCGACGACCATAGAGGACACTGTATTCCTATCATCCCCGCCTCGCGCAAGCCTATCATCCCCTTCCTTTACCGAAACCTCGAAGCTGGCAACCATAAGCAGCTCCGACGCCGTAAAAGGTGGTAGGCTTGACAAACTCTGGTGCGAGAGCCCGCTTCTCACGTGCCACAGCCGCTCGTTTGTTCACGCTGTGGTACTTGAGGGTGTGGTTGGCGACGCGGTCCGGAAGAGTAACGCGTAGGCGCTGGTGAAGTCACCGACGAGGGTGATTCTATCAGGCAAGATTTTCCAGTCGCGCCGATTGAGCGTCGTCTTGATAGGGTCACATTCCGGCCCTGTCAAAGTGGAGCGCCGAGGTAAGAGTCAATTGTCAATGGCTCTCGTGCCAGTTCCCTGTTTCAAAATTGGAAATAATACGCGGTAGAGCTCGCTTCAGAGCTCGACGGTGGCAGGCACGGAGTCACCCGTTGGGATGAGATATGGCGAGGCGGGCCAGGTGGAAATGCCGACCAAATTGCGCTGCCTGAGCTTGAGTGGCTTTGGGGTTGTCTGCAAATTATTCGGCCCATCCATGACGACCACCGCTACCATTCGCAACACTGCCAAGGGAGTGTGTCTGACATTATGTTCGCTGTGCCAAGTAGAGAGTTCGCTCGATGCGCATCCGTGAGGACAGCACGAATAGCCAGAGCAGCAAGTGTGATGATTTTATCCGAGAGAAGAAGGCTACTAACAATATAGCAGACAAGAAGAATCGGTGACCATGGCACACGCATTATTCCCACAACCCAATTTTTTTTTTCTTCCTCAAACGCCGCCACTGGCCCCACTAGCTCGCCTTTTTCCAACTCCAAGCCCTCTTCCTTAGCCTCTAACCTAACAATGCACCGTAGCAGCCAGTGTATATCCTCGCGTCTAAACTACCTATCCCGAACATTGCCTCATTGCACAATGTGACGAGCTGAGTGTATCTAGCCAGGCCCAGCAGGATAGCAATTAGTCAACCCTGCACAGAACGTTGTACCTCGACGCCCTAAATGGGAGTATGCCAGCGCCGATCAAAGACCTTTCCAGATGGGCCACCTATCGCCGGGTCGCTTCCAAGCCTCGTTATCTGCCTTGGTGCCCACAGGTGTCGCGTCCAGTCCGTGTGTGGCAAAGGGCACCGCATTCCTTCCCTGCTCGGATGCACGCACACCGGCTAGTCGTGCATCCTTTGATACAATTGCATGCCAACGGATTAGCAGCACCTGCAGCGGTCTGTTTGTGTGCCGTAAGTGCATCTTCCGGCACAGGAAGTTTCGTACACCGCATGGCCGGGGCGCGAATGTCGTTGAGGTCTGGGTGGCACCACACTGTGCACCCAGCTCTCCTCGTCATGTTTTCCTTAGCACATGGGCACTTTGGTCCACATACAGATCCGCACTGGCAGGACAATTGCGGGAGTAGTTTTGCTTTCAAGGAATTGATGGCCTCCACGTCTGCTGGCGTGATTTGGAGTCCGTAGCCTCGCAGTTGCTGTATAGAGAGTTCCTTTGCGGCGGCGTCGAGAAATTCATCGTCTTTGCCAAATGGGGGCGATGGACTTGTGGGCGCTTTGTTGTCAACGGACATCTCGGCATCTTCTGCTTCCTGCTCCTTCGCCAGCGTGAGCAGGCACTCAATATACTCTGGCAGCTGTTTTGGCACTTGCTCATTCGTCGTATCCAGATGCGTCATGATGTATTCCATATTCTGCATGACATCGGCTAGCCCTTCTCGGGGCCATATCATCCCCCCAGCCATAATGGCGTCATCAAGAGTGATGACGGAGTGAATGACGCAATGGCCTGGACGCATGATCAATGTGTCACCTGGTCCAAGGAGGATAAGCTTCCAATGTTCGGTTGGCAAATGGCGCCTGTTTTCAAAGTCTTCCTTAGTCTTCTCATCCCATATGCCATCGTAAATGAACCAAAGCTTGTACCCAGACAGACATGTGACCCAAGTTCCGTTGAGGAGGTCGACATGTTGCACAGATGGAGCGCCCCTGTCCGCGAACAGACAGAAACGATGGCAAGCGGATAGGTCATGAATCCAGTTGAGCATACTATGCTCCTTGCCAGCTAGGTTGCCCTTATCGCTGTAGAATTCCCGTTTCTCAGAGTGAAGCCGTTGATAGAGCAAGTCAAGCAGATCCCATCTAAGACTTCGTATCGCCTGTGGCTCAGAGACGCTTCGAAGGATGTCTCCAGTAAGGTTGATGATGTTGCGAGGCAGATCATCTGCGCGAATTCGACGGTATTCATGGGCTTTCATTCGAAGATTGTAGCGCTGGAGGTATTCCTTCCGGTCGTAAAAGACATTATTTCCCTGTCCTTCTTGGTAATCCTGGCCTTCCAACTTCGTGTTAGGATATGACCGGTCCATTGCAGTGGCGAAGGCGCCAATGTCAAATGCAGGGTTTTTGTGTGCATTTCGCAGAAGAAGAGCGCCGACATTATCTGGAAGCTTCCACCCACTTTCATGGCAGGCATTGTCCAGTTCATCAGTGGTCGTCACAAGCACTCGCAGCTTGGAACTCGTGCTTGCAGAAGGATTCTGAGTCCGTAGACTCAGGAGCGAATCAACCTCTTTCCAGTAACCGTTTCTGTTCTCGTCCATGATGTCCTGGAGATCGTTGTACAATGCTACCAGGTGAGGTCCGGAACTCTTGCCATAGGCTGCCACAAACTCTTTGATCTCATCAAAGAGAGCATCAACCCGGCCAGTGTGGGTTTCCCGGATTCTCAATTCATTTTCAAGTAGATGATCTCGATTGTCTGGGCCCGCGTTTGTCGAATCCTCCATAACGGTAATTGGTCGCTCGAGAGTAGTCCCATATACCTGAGCCTCTAGCAAAGTGCTCTTATCTCCAGGTTGGGCTGGTTCCGCGTTGCATGAAGGCCCGTCAAGGGCTCGAAGATACTGCTTCCTTTCATTGATCTCCTTGGTTAGGGCGTCATCCTCGTCCTGGATTGCTTGCATAAGAGTTTCCCGCTTGGATGCAAGCTTGGTCGTGATCGCGGTAAAGATATCACCTAACTCTATTGCAGCATTGCGGAGTCTGGTGGCGTGCGAGAGGATGTCTTCCGCAGTACGCATCTGTTCCTGCACGCGAGTCGACTCAGACACCATGCCAGCCAAGGTAGATTCAACAGCTGCTGACTTGTATTTCCCTGCGTACTCTTGCATGGAGGCCTCCATTTCCTTGCAGCGAGTAAGGCGTTCCTTTACCTTGTTCAAAGACGTTACGGCATTGCCACGGAGGCTATTGGAAACTCGAACGGCATGGTCGGCGAAGCTGTCGGCGTAGCGCTCGACATACTTCTCGCGGGCGATGGTATCTTCCAGCTCCTCCATTAAACGACGAACCGCAGGGATGCTACAGGATATGGTCGTGGGTGCATCGCAAATTTTTGTCTCGATATATTCCATTAGTCGGGCCTTCAAAGCTTCGTCATCAGGTCGTAGGGCTTGCGCCAGAAGCGTCCGCCACAGGTTGGGCTCTATGTCCTGGGGTAGAATGTCTGGACAGCCATCCAAGATAAGTCTCCATGCGGCGAAAACAGTATATACACCGCAATTGTATCCATCTTGCTGTGTAGGCACATTTCCATGCCAGTTCTCATTCAACGTGAAAGTATGGTTGGGTGAAATTGCTTCGCCAATATGTAGCGCAATGTCTTCCAGATCCTGGAGGGGTGTTGACCTAGGAGCAGAATCAAACAGAGAGATCTTCTGCTCCTTATCGTAATAGACGAGGACCCAATGACCTCCCGGTACTGGGATGTTGAAGGGGACAATGACGCCCTTCTTGGAATCGTACCGGTTATTCATCCACAACGGTTTCCAGTGTCGAAGTAGAGACAATGAGGATAGGTTTCCAGCATCATGGAAGAGGACCTTTTCCGTTGGGGCAAGGCGGATCAAGCAATCTATGGTGTTTCCGGTAAGCCTCCCGGTTTCTCCTCTCGCCTCGAGCTGCTGGACAGGGTCGGCATAGGTGATTCCCAAAGACTCTTCTGGGCTCTCAAGCTCCTTCTCCTGGATGGCCTGGGGTATAGATGAGAGTTCTTTTGTTGACTGAACCCTGTGGACATGGCCAGTCTGGATAATAGCTGGGGAAGTTTCCACTAACGCCAGCTGCTCTACGGAGTCCGCCGGGACGCCAGCTGAGGATTCCACTCTCGATTGGACCTGTTGGACAAACACGGCTGGAACAGTTGCTGGCTCTGGGTGGTTTTCAACACTGTCGCTACGCTCTTGGCTCGGACCGGCGGGGACAGGCCCAGTGATAGAATCCCGAGGAGCTGGCGCGTTATGCTTACAACGCTTGTGACTTCTTCTACATGCGTCGCATGCTTCGGCGGCATATGAGCGTTTCGTTGGGGGATTCGCCGCATTCTTGCCCCATGGTAAGCTGCGAGTCGAAGTCAATGGTAGCTTTATTGATTTGGATTCCCATTTTTCTTGCGCTGCCACGACATGCTTGCATTGAAGATCCCCGTGGCTTTGATGTTCCGCTTGGATTAGCTGGAGCACAGCTTCACCATTGTCGGGACAGTCCATAGAGTCCTGCCAGTCGGCGAGCGCTAGCAGCAGTGTCCGCTTTCCGAGAACTTCTTTGCCGAATTTATTGACGATCCTGGTGAGAGTGAGTCTCCACGGTCCTGATTCGAAGCCGTGTAATCGTGTCTGGCGCTCCGCAAGGTTCTTTTGATATCGGCCACGGTCCTCAGGACTGCAAGGCGTCGGCAGCGCATCGAGAAAGGCTTCCAAGGAAGCGAATCCTTTGAGGGGACGGAACTCCGCGACAGGAGACATGCTGTCGCCGTTAGGTGAGAGGATTTGGAAGGAAAACGTCGTGGATCGTTGTTGTTTGCTAGAGGTTCAGGGTCCGTGCGCAACCCGACCCGACCGCGTTGCCCAATCTGGCCAAGCGCGCTTTTTGCCCATGCATCGCGAGTTCGAGGTCTTCGGAATTACTACATAATTCATGTACAGGGTGCAAAGAATATGGGAAGCTTTCGGCGGCGTAGCAAGGTATATTTTAGTAGGTTTGCACCTTAGGGACGCTCCCATTGTTAGGTCCGACTTTGCAGCACTGTTCTTGGTAGCCCTCCATCTCTGTGTGGCCGTGGTCGGAATTAACGGATTCTGCACTATGGTTAAGCAGAGTGCCAGGGACCTGGTTGATGAGTCTCTTTAAGATGTTCCCGACTAGTTTGCACGGCGCTGAGGCGGTATCTTTAGACTCCGACATGCGGGAACTCTCACGGCCCGAACGGGGTATCTACATGCTGGAAACAAAACATGACGTACGAAAATGGAGCAAACTATCTCGAGCCCCTTTTACATTCTTGGGAGAGACTCTGACAAAATTTGCACGCTGCGGAGGCCATGTTGTTAGATTCCGACATGCTAGGCTACGATGTCCCCCTTTGGGAAACATCGCATGCTGTAGGAAAATCATGCAAGCCTTGTCAGATCCGTTTAATGCTATGAGAAGAGCGGTTAAATAACTTCTGCACACTTCGGACTGCTTGGTGCATATTCCCGGCTTTCGTATGTTCGGCACTCTGGGATGGGCGATCTATACTTCGGAAAGAATGCACATTGCGTGAAAATGATGCACACCTTGTAGGATCCTTTCGGACTCATATTGAAAGCAGTTAAACAACTTTTGCACGCTACAGAATGCCTGTTGCGTGTTTCCGTCTGCACACTACGACTGGCGATTAATTCTTCGGAAAGAACGCACATTGTAGGAAAATAATGCAAAACCTGTGAGAGCCGCCCAAACCTATATGGAAAGCGGTCGAACTACTTCTGCACACCATGGAATGCCTGGTGCGCATTTCCGGCTTTGCGTGTTCGGCTTACTAGTACTATGACAGGCGATCTCTTCTTCGGAAAGAACGCAAATTGGGTAAAAATAATGCAAACCACAACAGATGTCTTCGCCCACGTTCTCCAAGCATGCTAGAAACGTTTGCACATTGCGGGACGTCTTGAGCCAGTTTCCGGGTCCCCAGAGCTGCTCACGCCGTAGTGAGTGCTCTATTCCTCGGAAAGCTCGCCAGCTGTATAAAAATGATGCAAAGTACATGAAACCCCTCCGGATCCGTTCAAGGAGCATGCAGAAGAAGTTTGCACATGGCGGAATGCCTTGGGCGAGTTTCCGGTCTCGCATAGTTGTTCATGCTAGCATCTGCGATGGGTAACCGATTGCCCATACCCTCAGGGAAGGAGCAATGGAATTCATGAGGTCCCTATATCCCCTAAGCCGCCCCATGCTACGCCCTCGGCCGTTCTCCCACACGCTCGCCGATATCAAGCATTACAATTGCCGTGAGATCGCGGGCATGCTGTGGTTCAGGTCGTCTGATGTGAGGTTTCTGCGCTAGCCCACGGCTTGATTCCTGATACGGCAAAGCTCTCCCGCTTAGCGTCTTGGCAAGGAACGTCACATCACCACCTTCGACACCACCTGTGCAGTCACGGATACAGATGAAACTTAATTGATTGATAGAACGTCGATCATATTTGCACGAAGCTTGTATAGTACTATGCGTCGGCAATTTCCTGAATAAACTCACATTTCAACCGTAAAATATCTTTAGCAGTTGCTGGAGCAGACTGTAACCATGGGTAAGATAGGCGGCAATGGAGGGCTTGCAGAGAAGGGGCTAAACTTGCGGTCCTCCAAGACCACAACCGTATAGTAGGTAACCACAGCATGGAGATTATAGGATATCGCCTCGTGCCGCCCTACTGGTAGGGAATAACTGAATGAGCAGCTATGTTCCAGCGCCTCAGGACACCAGTGCTAACAAAGAGCGGACAGGCGGGGTCTATTAGTAAGATGCTGATGTCGTGCACCGAGTTCGTAGCACCCAAAACGCTAATTTACGGACACTAGGGCCATAGACGCTCCGTGCATTGGCTAGGCAAAGACTAGAGAGGTGACGCTTCCCTTATAGTCCTGTTCCTTAATAAGTAAAGCTCGAACGGAAGGACACATCCTGATTAGTAAATTTCGTTTAGCATTCGTCATTGCTTCCGACGCCGAAGCCAAATCCCATCTGGATAGCTCTTGATGCATGTATGTGATGCGGATACCTTCTTCTTATATTGCCGGGTGCTGCTGATTAGCCAGCATTCTTTGTGGGTATCTGTATGCTTTCTTTGGCAGCAGACTGGTACGCAGCGGCCATGGGTGAGGCGGGGTATGGTGAGCCATGAGCAACGTATCGAAATCGGGCTCATTGTAGGCCGCGACAATGTAAAGGGTGCGAGTCGGTCGTTCGGAGACTCCGTAGTTTTGTCGTCGCCTGCTACGTTGGTAACGGAGGGAGTTTGGGCCTGAGAGAAACGTCAGGCATAAGGGGATTCTTATTGGTGGGGCTTAAAGGTGGGTGTCTTGCGAGCGCGTAGCGTCGAAAGATGCAGGAGGGTGACTGGAGTGTAGGATGTGATTCGCAAAAGAGAAGATCACCTTACGTACTTGGCTTGTGAAAACTGGAAATCTTTGACTAGTTGCAGCGACATATAGTAAATGGCTCGTTGGGCGTAGTTTCGGAGACATAGGAAGTTAAAGCTTCTAGAGTTGTCCTCCGCCCTTAGGTATCATGAACTTGCGTGTGCGGAGTCGCCGCAGCAGTTACAGTAGGGTGTACAACGACCTCGCCATCGCATCTCCAACTGGTCTGGATATGGAAACGGTACTCGGGCATCTGTTCCGTCCCCTCCGCCATTAGAAAGTTACCATTGGCCCCCTTACCTGCCCTAGATGCTCCGTATACCCTACAGCCTCAGATCGCTGGTTTGGGAAGCGCCTCGATGTCTACGAGAGAGGTCCAACGCTAGAATTCGCATCGATTGAGCAGAGCGCGACTCCGTCAGAAATCGGGAATACCTGGTACGGATGTCTAAGTATATGTTTCTACCCCGCATTGCGGTATCCACGAGTCTTCTCGCGCTATTATTCTCCAATGCTCTGGCTAAGTCGATACTTCGTAATCCCTTCACGCTGTCCTTTAACATCCCTACATCGACGACGATTAAGCCGGGCGCGATTACGAAGGCTGGGGCCTGCGATGGAGAGTTTGAGCAAGAAAGTAACCAAGTGTAAAGTACAAGCCTGCAAAAAGCCCTAATAGAGTTTGGAACAGCTAGGGAGATTAGACGCGGCTTGAATAGAGATGGGAAACTAGTGCACCTGTGGCAAAGCTGTGCTATTGAGAGCAATGACGGCCGCAGCAGTAGTAGTAGAACACTGCACAGGATGGTCGCAAGTCGTTAACACTTTTTTGCCATGATAATCTGAGATCAGTCCCGTATAGAAGGGATGCATCTGTCGGAGCATTATTCTCGTCCATCTGGTGGTGTGGGCCACTCGACATCTTTGAGAACTATACTAGTGCATACCTTAACGATTAGCCAGGCAGCGGCGCTTCGGGGTTTAGGGCCTGACAATGTTTACGCCATTGGCAGTCCGACATGGGCCTGTGCTGCACCTCGTAGTGTGTTTTGCCAACATGCGAGACACTAGAGGCTCTTAGGTCTCCAGATCTAGAGCAATCCTCCGTAGGCCCGGCTTAGGAATGAACGCGCCTTGGAGCGCTTCGATAGAGTTTATGCAGGCCACTTTAACGGAGAACTACCCCGTTCAAGGGCTAGGATACATGCTTGGCTGCAACATTCGAGCACAGAGGTGCCAGAGAACATGAAATCTTTCTCCAAGCTGCAAGACGGTTGGCCAAATAGGTCTGAAGCCATACAAGCGACCACGTACTCGTGATCGCGGGATAAGAGCTGTGGGGGAGGGAGTGGTAATCAGCACTGCCTGCATGGAGACGGTCGCGTTGCTGTAGCTCGGGATCTATCAGATTAATATTATCTATCAAGAGAGCGCAAAATGATGCGAGAAATGCCGGCATTTTGTCGACCTCGAGACCTGAGGCGTTATTAGGCAATGGGGTGTTGTTTTCGGTTCCACCAACCACACGTCTAGTTCCGCGCAAGAGACTCGTGTGGCGTAAGAAGCTAAACCTATCGCTGCGTACTATCCAGAGGCTCTGCGCCATTTCCTTGCTCTTACCCCACCTAATTAGGAGCTTCTTAATGTCCTCCGTCAGTGACTGCGGATCATGCTGGCTGTTGGCATCCTCCACCATATCCATGTAGCTACTGCGCTGCTTCTGTTCGCGGTGGGAGACGACGATCGAATCGTTTGCGTGATCGAGGAAGCGGTAGCGAAGCCAATAGAGTGGAAGTAGTAGTTCGCGGAGATGCGGTAGAGGTTCGAAACGTCGACGAGTATGTGTCTGCTCACATTTCTCCTAAGTGCCAACACTTCTGCCATCTACAATCTAGTCCCTTAACGTCTATCTCTTGTACACCGTGTGTAGTACCCCGCCAGCTGCCTTATGCTACATTAAATTAAAGAACTAGCACAATAGGACAGAGTGCGCTTAGAAGAGTACCAGGACGCCACTCGCGAAGTAGTACCAACCCTAATCTCATCGCGTTTGATTACCAAGAAAGCATATTAGGACGTTGATTCTGATGCGTTGCGCTAGGCGAGCCATGCCTTAGAACACGACAAACCTACGTATTACAGCCGTCGAATTTCGCCGGGCACGTAGGCTGAGTGTGGCGGGATCGTGTCTGAGATTCAGGGCCAGGAGGAGTGTTCCTACTTGAGAGGCGCAACTCATCATTACAGCCATGAGCCACTTATCATGGAATGCAAAGATGCTAAAGTCTCGCTAAATGGACGTGCCGTTGTCGAAAGAACAGGCAGACAGGGAATGCAATTCCTAGTCGTGGCCGGTTCTAGGCCAGCTGGTGTTGTCACGCGTGAGGTCAGGGACGATTTCACGTTAGGGTCTTTGCTATTAGAGCCGTTGCGATGGCAATCTTCTTGCTCTAGGCACTACAGACGTTATCGAAAGCGTCATAATGCTTAGCACGAGCGGCAATAACATCACGAGTTCGTGAGAAATGTTGATCCTAGATGATGATCCAGAAACTGAGAAATTCTTTTCCTAGTTCTAGTATTGTTGTTCAGCTCCCTCGCCGCATTAGAGGCCCTAAGGATGCCCTCTCGGATATCGACAATCGCATTGCCAAGCGCCGTTTCACCCTTCTTAACTACTACAGCTTCATGGCTAGCAATAACACGAAAGCTATAGTGTACGTTAGCATGCAGAAACTACATAAGACAAAGACGCACCTCTCCGCCGTAAATCCCTAGGATGAATCTGTCTTGATATGTTCGTTCGTGCCCTAGCAGCCGGAGGCTAGTCTACCGCAGCGGTGCGATGTATAGTTGGCAGCGAAGCGGAGAGTATTAAGACGAGAACAAGAGCGAAGACGGTAGGTTTTTTAGACTATTTAGGAGAGAGTACGAGATGTGGAACGTGGCTTAAACGTCCCCTACCAGTTATGTCTTTTCTAGCTACAGAACTTAGATGCTCCGCGTTCTGCCACATAAGTAGCGATCTGGGATTCGGTGGCCGTAATTTTGGGTCTTTTTGGTAAGCGGCATCGGCTTCAGGCAGGCTGACACCCCATAGCAATGCCTAAGCCGTTGGGCGGTAGAGGAACTAACGGGCTTCCTGTGCTTTCTGCAGTTTAAGCTCTCCCTGCTGGACGTCGGTCGTATTCGCCTTGATTACCTCGTTTAGCGTTACGATGGTATCCTGCAGGCTCATGTAGCAGTCACCGGCACCGTCATTAACCTCCTGATGCTCAAGACGACGTCCATGGATGACGAGCAGTTAGGGAGCAGCTCACATTCTTCTGGCAAAGGGCGGCGTCTGTTGAGCATTGCCTGCCCCAACTCCTCTTCTCTTGGTATAGTCGTTAGACCTCTACTTGAGTCTCAATGAGGGCATTCGAGGCTGCAACGCCTTCAGTGTGGGTAGAGCGTTTGGCGGCAATAGCAAGTTCGTGTTCGAGTTCTTAAATATAGGCTTAGAGGGTGCCGACTTAGAGCTGGGAGGAAGACTTGTCTTAAGGGACTAGCCTATATTGTCTTTAGTAGTTCTATTCCCCCTCTGCTTATCTGCTTCTTAGGAAGCGGCTTGGAATCGCCAGCCACGATCTAGTGCTAGATCTGCTAGAGTCCTCCCTGCTTCTGCTAAGATAGGATCCTGATATCCTCGCTTAGCAGTCGTCTATCTCATAGAGGGTGCGTGCTTCTATACGGCTCATTCTTCTCTCTACAGCGGTAACAGGGTCGATCTTATGCTTATAATCTAGAGTATTGTTGAGATGTTCACCACTGCGGGGTAGAAGTCGCTGCGAAGCATTCCCCAGAGCTTGAGGAGTTTTAGCTTCGTTCATGCGGAGCACCTTTAGCAACTTCCCCGCCATCTTCTGGCTACTCCGCACATGACGATGCGTGTTGGCGATGTCATCGTTCGTCGTTCTTTGCAGACAGCAGGTCACTGTGAAGGGCACTGCCGATTGCCCGAGCTAGCCAAGAAGGCGGACTATTTTAGGTGGTGGAGAAGCCCCAAAATGGTCATTCTGTAGGTCAGTCCTATTCAACGGTGGATCCACCATAAACAAGGCACGAGAGCGCTAATTAACATTCGTGACGTTCCGATAAGTATCCCAAGAGATTGATCGACGTCTTTGGTGCTCGTAATGCCTCTTTGAAGCATGCCTGGCTTAGATCTAGCTCTTCTTGCGTGATAGCGGCATGCCTGGAGACCGATGCTTGGAAACGCGCAATTCCATGCTCTGATTCTTCCTTTGTGATGGCTGGCAGGCGATTTAGGGAAGCTCTCGTCGAGCTGTTCGCGGGTAAGACTGCGCGCAGCCAGGGTGTTCTGTAAACGCGGAAGGCCGCTATTGAATTCGTCGTGAGTAAGGTTCAGGACGAATAGTGATAAAGAAGACGGCGAGGCAGGCTGAGCGACGCGAACAATAATGGTAGGCCAACTGCCGCCGGCTTAAGTGCTGAAAACATGGCAAGTGCGCAATTTGATGTGATGAATCTCGGTGTCGAGGGGTTTTCGACGGCGCCGTCGATGCTAGTCCCGTTCAGGTATAGCGTCTCAAATTCGAAAGTTGCCCCGCTGGCGGCTTTTTCGCAACTACCAACGATTACGATGCATGGTATATCTCTTGCTGCGCGATTGTACTCTCCGTCATTCTGACTACCTCGAGCTTTTGCGTTTTTGCCCATGTTCTTCGCTCCTAGCACCATCGATGTACGCCTGCTAAGGAAGCACCAGGGACACTGGATGCGAATTTAATCCTAAATACAAAGCGCACGGCCTGCAGACTACTTGCAACAGATGCACGGAGTCTCTATGCTCGTACGTTCTCCTGAGGGCTCTTAACTCCGGGCGCCTTTCGGGTTAACTCTGGGAGGCCCTAGCAGCGAAGACGCTTCTCGCCCGCGACGAACGCTTTTCCGTGGTTTTTATTGCGCGATTGGACTTTCAGCTATTTGGAATAGGTTGAGTGACTTAAAATGTTAAAGTTCTGCTTCGTCGTAGTGTTGCGCGAAGGATAGGTCTCGCAATCTTCGAAGGGCTGCTTAGCTAACTTGCGTGTTATTTCCACCAGTCTTGTCAAATCAGGGATGCAAGTTAGAGATCTACTGCCGACATCGCGGCGCGGCCCGCATTTGCAAAGGCGCTCGGTCCGGTATGGGGTGCGCATCTGGCAGGGCTGGCAGAAGCGACGCCGCGACATGTTGGCCAGCGGCGGGTGGCAGACGAAGCTCAATCAGCTGCCATATTCCCACGATGTGCCCTTCTTCTGTCTTACCCTGTTCACCCTGATCTTTCGGTTCGTAGCCGGCCTACACCGTTTTGGGTGGCCAAGAGGCAGAGGCCCCAAATGGCGCGGCGTGCCCCTCTGGTTTACCGCTGCAATTTTGGGTGGCCAAGAACCCCCAAAATGGCGCATGGCGTTCCAAGCCAGACCATTTCGGGTGTTCCCCAGCCTCCAAAATGGTGATTCAGAGCAAGAGCATATTTCGCACCCGCCATGCCTCATCAATGCCCATCCATGCTTTTAGTGTAAGGGTTGCCGCGATAGAAGGCTGCATAGTTAAGCGCGACCTGTAGAATGTGTAAACCTCCAGCTAGCTTTGTGCGCGCGCTTAGTCGCGAAGCCCTAGAACGAGACAGCGCGCCTCGCGCCATATCGCGTCGATGCCCACTTCAATAGCCCTGAGACAGTCCATCGGGGTGGCGCGGCGTCTTTATCGTGGATGCGCCGATGCGCCGATGCGCTAACATGTCGCGCATGGGAATTTGAGCTGTCGCTCGCGTAGGATTTTACTAGCGGTAGCCTTTGCAGCTCGTACCCTTTGCCAGCGCAAGCCCAAGGTTGGCTGCCGCCCACGTGACTAACTCTAAGATTTTAGCCTTCTGGGCTCTCCCACATTCGTTTCCAGCGAGAAGGGCACATCTTGCCGCGACCGAAGACGCCCCTCTCCTCTTATCTTATCCTTCAACGGCAGCGTCACCTCCTATTGTTAGCCCCTTAGCTTTCCTCTCCGCCGCCGATTTTAAGCCTGGGTACTGCCTTATCGCGTCTACCCTCGCCATCTTCTCGCGTCGCATCGCTTAATACAAGGCATAGGTGCTACTCTGCTACAATAACTACGCCCTAGGCTGCATTACTACCACCTTGCTCTATCGCTATAGTTATGCGCGTAGCATTAATTTTCTTACACTCCTTCTACTAAGCCTTAACTTTCTTAGCCACAAGCTCTGCTTCTTCGCTATCCAATGCACTCGTAACAACGTCTCCAAGCCACTGCGCTAACATTCTGCGCGCTTTTCTATAGCGGTGAGAGCTAATTTTAATCGCCGTAATAGTGGGCTGCCGCTAACGCCTACACCAACGGGAAGCTCGCCTAACATCAAGGCAACTACCTTGAATGCTAGCTGGTAAATGCCACGTTATCTAATCGAAGCTTTTGGATCTAAGAATGGCCACTAACGCTATCAATGCCACATAAACTGGAGAGACAGTAGAGCCGGCGAGATCGCGAGCGGATATGGCCTCGCTACGCACGATGATTACAGAGCAGTCCAGAGAGGCGCAGAAGCACTAGCCGACATTCGCACACACTTGCCCAACACAGAAGTAAAAGAGTTGGAAGGAAGGAAGACTATTAAGAACTAAGATGAAAAGGTGGCAGAGTTCGCAAGCGAGCTTTACCGCAACTGCTATCACCCTAGATGTAAGTACTCAAAGAACTCTATAGATAACGAAGACGCTATTTAGCAGACCTCAGAGCCTTTAGTGCCTTCTTAAGTTCCGCCACACTATTTTTACTCTTTGTGCTAGTGAAGCTGACCTTTGCAGACAAAAACGCACGAATAAGGGATCTCCTCTACCGCCTTAAGTATATCCTAAACCGCTACATGCAGGACATCAGCTTCGTATTAATAGCGAAGACATCTTATGTTAGATTTAAGGAGTTTGGGCGTGTAAGGCTTTACAGTTTCGACGCGAATAAGGCCCAGAAGCTCGTCAACAAATACCGCGCCAACATGACTCCACAGTCACTATGAACTTTCCCAACTCTCTATCTCTAAGAGGCGAACCTTTCGGAGCGCAATTAGGTTATAATTAACGAACTTATTTAGTCTCCAAATCGGCGTGTACTCCACGTTTCTCGCGCTTTCGGTATCCGCCACACAACCCGCGCAGCCACGACGACTTTCTAAGAAGAGACTATTAAAACTATTCTAAATAACTTGGATTGCAAATATTCGGCACCGCAGACTACTAGGTACGTCTCCTATTAGATGCTTGCTTCTATAACTTTGCTAATTATGTCGCAGTAGCACAGTTCTAAAAATAAATCGCACCTAGCCCTCGCAAAAGGCTGCTTAAACTATTATCTAAACTGTCTACGATAACATTCGCCGCACGAAGGGGCTCGGCGTTTTGCTCCATGTGTTTTAGGGACCAATAGACTCAGAGCGTGCGTTATCTGCGTTGTTTGACGTAATGCCTAATACTACTAGTGCAATGCTGGGAGAGCGTCTTTTAACATCCAACACAAACCTCACCAAGCTTGAGACGGGTCTAGGTGGCAGCGATCTGGATCTCGGCAAGGTGGTGTGGCTCGCAGCCACCAACATCGACAGCGCAAGTTCTACTATACGGGACACCTATAACACTGCCTGCGACGCGTTTAGTCTTTATACCACAACCTCTTGGGCGAGGTCTCAAACAAGCACTTTGCGCCACTGCATCGAACTTAACAACAATAATCTGGATTCAGCTCTACCACACTTCCGAGCTGCTAAGGCTTCCGTAGGTTCGCTGCTCATGCCGTACTAGCAACCGGCATTTGCGATCCGTGTCCAGGCTCTCTGATTTTACAACACCCACATCACCTAGATTATCTTTACTATCAAGCCAGTCCAATGCTCTTTCCATTAAACTGCGAGAATGCAGCAGTTGGGAACCTGCTACTTATAGGCGGAGGTGTATTCCCTTGCTCTTAGAGCAGAACGGCTATCTTTTAAAATGTCTCAACCCTACAGGTAGCTACAAAACTTCTGCCGCCGAACAGCACATGCACAATCTGTTCCTAAGGTCTATGATAAGCGATGCAAATCCATCAAGAACTCGCCTGAGGGTCTCTATTCCCTTTGTAATCTCTTGCCTCATGAGCACTAACTTGTTGCCACCTTCGTCGCTGGCATTTGTGTACCAGCTCCGCGCGAACACATCCGGTTATTGGCTCCAGGTCGAGATGCGCTAGGAGGTGCTTGACCAGTTGTACTTTAACGCGTGGTTTAAAGAAGTCGAGACGGACAAAGAGGACCAGCTTGAACGGTTTTAAGTGGAGCGCGATGAGGACTCCGACGCCGGTCAAGAGAGAATAACATGGGCGTGGTAATAAGACGCATTAGTAAGATAGCTTCGGTCAACCGTCTGAGGAAAGAAAGCATTTGTGCTGGCGGGGGCAGTGTCTAAGCAAGCTCTTCTTTATCCTTTTCGTCTTAGATCTTACTAACGGCTTCTAGAAACGCAGTGCTTCTTCGAAGGACTTAGAGTCCTATGAGTTATAGGTGTACTATTGTGGAGAGAGTAAGCCCCCTAACCCGTTGGTCAAATCCTTTCTGCTCGCATCTTTACTCCGACGAAGCCAAGCGGACAACAGCGTCTCCCGCAGAGGGAGCGAAAGGGCGCCCCCTATCCCACAACAAGAAGAGAAAACTCGGAAGCACGTGCAATTCCCAATTTAATCTATTTCTAGGTATCGTTGAATATAACTTCATCTTCTAAAACTAACGAGGTTTAGCGACGCAGCAGCGAGCGCAACTGGACAGTCTGAACAAAAGGCGGCCACCAACTATCAAGGTAACTTCTCTTCCTCTCCTACAACGCTCACTGTACCCAGTAGTGCTCAACTGCGACGAACTGGTGATCCAGTTCGCCATTGCAGGCAGCTTTCCTGCCATATCGGTGATTATGCAATACTTGACATACCGCAACACTTCTAATACGAAAGCGACATACCGCAAGCTCCGGGGCACCATTCAAAGCTTCAAGACTAGCTATCCATAGCCCGCACGGACTTGACCAGCCTTTACAAGCATCCCCACGAGGAGCAAGCGGCAGGAGGACAACTACGCCGCACCACTGTGCACCACATCAAGCCCTCACAGCAGCACGTCAAACAGCTTGAAGACAGCAGCTCGAAGGTGCTCCGCACCATACTCGAAAATTTAGAGCAGAGCCACAGATGCAAGCTGCATTGAGTAGAACTATCGACGATGGGCGACTAAGCCCCACAAGCGTTTTCCGGATGCGTGAGAGCGGGCCTTATTCGATAGCATCAGTCCAACCCCATGCGGGTTGAGCTTCCTCGTTCCACGGCGGAGGAAACGGAAGTGGCTACTTAAAGCAATGATATCAAGAAGCGCATCGTAGAGGGCCGAACGCGGTAGTGGCAACCTGGTAAGGATGACGCCGCTCGCGAGCAGCTGAGCTTTCGTAGTCAATGTGATAACGATCTGGGCCGATC
This sequence comes from Trematosphaeria pertusa, assembly GCF_010094035.1. NCBI lineage: Eukaryota > Fungi > Ascomycota > Dothideomycetes > Pleosporales > Trematosphaeriaceae > Trematosphaeria > Trematosphaeria pertusa. The sequence continues at coordinate 75,255 of NW_022987234.1, read as the reverse complement.
TCTCTCTCGCCATGGAGAAGACCGTCGATGTGGCGAAGACAGCAGTAGACCGCACCCTTAGGATAAACGAATCCGGAGAAGTGACGATAAGTCAAGAACGGCGACAGAGCGAGCTCTCGTTACGAGCGGCGCCAAAGGTGTCGCAGCAGCCTTGGCCAATTGTACACTGATGATGAGCAGCGCGGTTAAAGTGGCGCAGAATCCATAGCCTGATTCACCTCCCACGAAATTCTTTTAGTGCCGACTGGCGCGTAATCCAAGCGGTTTCTTGAGGCGGGAGCGCGATGCGGACGAGGACATGCCTAGGGCCTGCTAGTTGGGTATTGGAGCAATTGGGATGGAGAGTTCATTACTATATCTGTCTGTTAAAATGTCTTGCTTTGCTAACGAGCGGCGGGAAGCGTTGAACTACAACTTGGATCTTTGATGCTGTATTTGGGAAGAAGATTCATCGATCCTAGCTAGAGCTCGCACCTATGGTGGGCGCACTAGTTGTGGAAGAGTAACCAGAGGAGGTGGACTTAGAATGCCTCCCAGGCCGCCGCCTATGGCAGATGGCGGAAGCGACTATATAATAAGAGTAGAAGTCCGCGGTCTACAAAGTCGCAGAAGTAGGGCAACCTTCCTCGCCAGGATTTTAATGGACCGTGAGCCCTGCTCCAAAAGCGTTATCGGCGAAGCGAGAAAGCTATAGCTCATGCCGACATCTATAATGGGTTATTTCGCAATTTAGGGCTATTGACGACGGATAAGGGCACTGATGCTAGTAGATTGGGGTCGGATAAGGCCCAAATGAGCTGAGCTGGTAGCGACGAATAGATTAATGAGGGTGTGGTGGTTCCGCGCGACTGCAGTTCGACTCCAGCGTGGTTCCGCCTCGTGATAGGCATTCAGATCTGGTGACATCTTCCCCCTTCTCTGTTTCCGCTCCTCGACGAATAATCCTTGTAACCTTGATATTAGACAAAGATTCCTGCAATGCCAACCGCTTTCAGACCAGCCGAACAAACGGAAGGGCGCGGCAGTATCCGGCGTCGAAGGGATCCCTATAGGAGAAAGGGAGAAGAGATTCCGATGGGATAAGGGTTCTGATTGAAGAAGGGATCGTAATTAAAGAAGTATTCCAATTGGAGAAGGCGAAAAGAACTATGATTGGGGAAGGATTCCAGTGAGAGGCAGAGGCCTCTAGGAGAAGAGTAGAAAGATTTCGATCAACAAAGATATGTAAATTTCAGACAGGGTTCCAATAGAAGGAGAACTTCCAATAAGAGAAGGAATCGGCTGGGGAGGGGGGAGATTCAATAGAGTAGATTTCCAACGCAAGAAGAGAAGAATATGTACAGAGGTAGTGGCACAATATAGCAGGCCCCTCATGATCGAAGGCCGTGTTCAGATAACGTGAAGTCAGGCAGAAACCGGCTCCGCCCCACCACCATGCTTCAACGAACCTTCAAACTCTCGGCATCTGGCTAACCAGTCGCAAACTACGCCAGTAGCAGGCGGCGCGCCCTACTGCTCTGCACTCCGCTATTACTGACGTAATTCGCAACCTGTTGATATACTACCTGCTAGACTGATGTATCTGCATTGCCATTGATATTGTCATGAAGAAGGCCGCTGGTGATCAGATCCGTTTCTTGCAATGCCTCTCCCTGGGCTTAGATAAACTCCGCCGTCAGTCTCGCCTACTCAATCTGCTCTCATATGTTCGACGCCTTTAGCGCGCGCGACTGGTAAACAGGCAACAACGAGGCTGAGTTGATGCGACTGGAACCACGAGCGAGTTCTGAGAAGTCTTTAGGTTAGAGAAACGCCGCCTTTGTGTCTACTATGTCTAACGCGCAGGTTAAGCTGTAGAAAACCTTCTAGAAGCATGGTAACCGCCCCAGTGGCATTTTGAGCTACTTGCCAGAGCGATCCCCTTCTTGTCCTTGGTCTCAACCTTCACCTCCTTAGTCGTCGTTCTCAGATTCGGTATTATAACCTGTTTCCTCGCGCGTTAATATCTGCTCTCAAATAGTTTTAATTCCCTTATCCGCAACGAAGAGCAACCTGGTATTGAGAAGCGGAGGGTATGGTTGCGCAGCAAATCGCCCGTGAAAGGGCCAGATTAAGAACGAGTGATAAGATGGTACTGGCCGAAGGACATAGGAGCAAAAGAAGCAAAATCTAGGGCGGAGAATACTATGAACTAATGTTAGATGCTGCGAACACAGGAATAATAGCGGATTAAACTTTTCGAGAAGTCGTTTACTATCACAGGGGTTAAGTTTAATCACGTCGCCAACGTTCTAAAAGAATACGCTGACAAGAGGGAGCTAAGGGAAAAGCTTAGCAGAGGTCAAATTGTACTTCGTTCAAACTCTATCCATGAAGCTATCATGAGGAAATAGGGCCTTAGCCCTGAATAGGTAGCTTGGATGGTACTCGCGGATAGCACTGGTATGACCCCGCATGATATTGAACCGGATTGTAGCGCCATTTCCTGGAAACGTCCAGCTCCAACTGTGCGACGAGGCGTGCTTCAACGATGCCCAGCGTCGAATAATTTCCCTCGAGACCGCTCGTACCCTACGCACCAAGCAGCTCAGTGCTGGTTCCCAATGGTGGAAGTTCCGACGTCGGCGATCTCCGCCCTGCTTGCAGCGTTACCACGCTATCTAAGATCATCCGACTTACAGACAACTATTCCCGCCTTTTCTGAGCCAGCCCTTTTAACAGATAACGCTACGGGCGGTTCATCTCCGCAGCGATCAAATCGCAACGGTACTGTACAACGAGAACCCTTAGCTCATGTACGAGGCATTTCAGTAGCTTTCTGCTAATTCATAATGAGATGTTACGTTGAGAGCTTGACATAGCAGGGCCTGGTGGTATTTGGAGTCGATGAATGGCTCGAATCGGCTCTGGGACGTAATGCGACGGCTCATTAGGGAAGTTGCCCATTATCGTAGGGACCACGGCTGAATTGAGATCCTTTCTGCTGCATGCGGAAGCCCCGCCGAGAACGAAGTTGGCTGGGTAGGTGCTGCAATCGATTTGGAGAACTGTCGGAAGCTATTAGGAGGGATATGATCGGAGGACTGCGCAAGAGTAAGCTACATGGGATTGAAGCCGTCTTGTGTAGCTTCCTTGTATAGCTTCAACTTAAAGAGCAGGCTGATGCTTCTGTTGGCGACAACGGTCTGTCGAGCTCGCCGTACACGCAGGAGCAGACATCCACCACCGGAGCCAGCGCACATGTTATAGCTGGACAGCCATCTAGGCTTCTGGTGTGTGAAGATACATTACGAAGGAGGTGTCGAAGCCAATGGGGATAGTTGAGGGGATGGCAATATCCGTTTCGGCTCCCAGAAACGGTGGCTTTTCTGCATATAAAAGGCTTCACTGCAGCAGCGACAGCGGAGAAACACTTGACATGCCCTAGTCTCGGTAGCCAACTAAAACCTGACGTTGAGATGGAGGAAGATAATAGCCATAACCTAGAAAGATAGCAGCGGCCGAATTTCCTCGGTTGCGAGAGTAGGGTCTAATGTCAGCACCTAGGAAGAAGCCAGTACTAAGAGTGGACGAAGGCGACATCTCATCGCAACGATCCAGGGGATTTGGGAGAAACAGAATAGTTAGAAAATGGCAAAGAGTTAATCGAAACACTTACCATTGCGTTGACGTCCACAGCCGAAGCAGGGGCGAGCAAAGAAACGGTAGGAATCGGCGCCAACGTGAAGAATGCCAGAGATGGGGCCTTCTAAAAGAATCACCAGATGAGATAGTGAGTGAAGCAAAGCTCCTGCGATATTTTGAAGGATCTGGTAAGCAATGCGAGGAGGAGAACTTGCCAGCAGGATTAGAGAAGACATCAAACTTCTATGGAAGGGTGTAGCACCTGTATAAGGACGAAGCAGCTAAAGTAGAGCGGAATGAGGAACCTAAAAGCTCTAATTCAGATAATAATGCATTCCTCAGAAGAGTGCTTGGGAGACAACGAGCAAGAATAAGAATGTCTTACCAAAGCAGCGGCGACAACTGGGGAACATTAGAATAGCACAAACGTAAATAATTGGCGAGCTGCGAACCAGGAGGTAAAGGCCAAGAGGAGGCGAAGGCTGAGTAAAGAATCCATCTGTAGCCGTATAAAGTACCCATGTATGCAAAGAAGGGGAGAAAGAAGTTGGGTTGTTGCGCTGAGAGGTAGGAATAGAAGAAGGTAGAAACTATAGGGACCGAAGCACCTTATGAACATATAAAGAAAGTGAAGGTGATTGAACTACTTACATCAGAGTCCCATCCAAGAACTTCGAAGTAGTAAAGTTAATGAAGAGATCTGTAGTTATGTGAAGTACGCCAGAATAATAGGAAGAGGAGGCCTACCCGTATTAATTGGAGTGTAGGACTCAGGTTGACTCGTTGGCGATTAAAGCGCCTAGCGATATGAGAAACTGCGAGGGCTGAGAGCGGAGAACGGGAACGACTCAGAGGACTGCGGCGACGTCGTTCGCCCCGAAACGAAAGAAAGAGAGCTAAACGGGTGCCTGTACCAATGTTAGCAGCCAGGCGAAAAAAAGCAAGTACCTACCAATAGAACCTGAAGGCGGCGGAGTTGCAGGATTAGTCCTACGTGGGCTTCGGCGCTCGCGTAAATAGATTATCAACGCAACGCCATCGTGAACTACTGCATTACTACTACAACTCTATAATTAAATTTATAGCGACCCAGAATCTGTATTTAAGGCCCAACGAAACTTTTCAGGGCATGTAGAATGGTTGTTAGGCATGTTGGGTAATGAGTATTGTGGTAGAGATGCCCTAAGCAGGCACAGGGAACATTTAAAATAGGAATTTTAGCTGCTGCCATGAGTTCACGGTTATTGCATGTATGTGGTAATGAATTTTGTAGTGTGGCGTTCCATTTGGATAGCCATCAGGGCCTCGCTCCCCAGTCGGCAACTTCCTTACTTCCTATTAAGCCACCTGTGAAGCCACACACAAGCCGCCGCTAACACCACACCACCAGGGACAGCGTGCAGGCTCCAATCAGCAGCCATCTAGCGTTGAGAAGTACCATATCCACCATCGTCGCCCCAGGATTCTTCCACTCCATGCAGACTCTAGCGATGAAGCGGGAGCGGAAGAGGTAGCGATGACGAGGATGGGTGAAGTAGGGGAGCGAGAGGTGCCGTGAGCCAGCAGTTGAGCCGAAAACGGAGATTACCATGTTTCCTATGGCTTTGCAATGCCTCATCCAGCCACCGAGATTCTGGCCCAGCATCCCTTATCATGCCTCTCTGGCCTTGCTCCAAATTCTCAACTATACGACTACTCTTAATATTCATCCTTAGCATTGTTCCTTGGTTCTCCTTCGATGTCGCGTTCGGGGGCTGCTTCGTTATCGGGTGCTGGCGGGTCTCATAGTTGGGGTTTACAATCTGTGGCTAGTATCGTAATTTGGCCACTCTTGTCCCACATCGAACGATACTTAAGATATTGGAAATTAGTAAGGCTCCAGTTCTAGTTAGTGGCCAAATTAGTTAGAGACCGGCGCTGTGTGTGGAGAAGATGGTTGAGAGAAAACAGGTGAAAGGTTGGAGGCGTGCGAGCATGCGGCGTGCAAATAAGCAAGCGAAGATCCCTAGCTTTTGTGTTCGCGATAAGTTGCTACTGGTATCTACAGCTAGGCATCGAAACTAGCTCATTGATACATGCGCCGCTCGTTCTCGATATCGGCGTTGTTTGCGCGTTTCTGAAGTTTCGTCCAAACAATAAGGGCGAATGCAACTACATCCCGACCAACACGAAACCAAACCCGAAAACGAGACCAAAAGCCGAAACGGTGCCTCTGCCTCATTTCCAGGGCACCACGCTCAACTGGCTGCACCGCAAGGACACTCGCACGCTGCCACAGCTACAGGGCCCCAAGCCGAAAAGGATGCTGCTTCCTGTACTGCCACTAAGCTGCTAACTACTAGAAGCCCACCATGGCAAGTACAGCAGCACCGTCTATGACGACTACTACTACTGCTACTAGCTCAACTTCGTTTATGTTATCGCCATCATTCTGTCGTCCTCTAAGTCTAGTAATACTGAAAACACCAACTTGCTCATGCGCGCACTACCCACCTCCACACCCTTAATAATTTTATCACGGCGCTCGCCGCGAGCCACGCGGCCGCAGCAGTATTATCCAGATAGGCACGAGAGGCGCATTACACACCTCGAGAGGAGTCAGGATAGGGAGCTCGATCAGTCAAGCGGGATAGAGGTAGGGATAATCCAGGCAGAGTTCAGGAACCCTCCAAATGGCCTCTAATAGCTTCCTTCGCGGATATGCTGTTCATGGGGAACAAAAAGTCTTGCTGACGAAGCCTAATCCCCTTCGAGATTGTTACTGATAATGTTCCGCAATGGAATGAAATCCATAACTCAACCATGGCCGTTAGTTTCGAACGCGTGATCGGCATGCATTAATATAGTAGCGAGATCCTCCTTGCTTGCAATCTTTTTCCAGAGTAGTTGTTGCTCATTCCGAAGGATGCTCCGAGTCCAGCAGCCTCGAGCGAAACCGGAGCAACCGAAGCGCTAAGTCGTTTCCAATGACCGACTAGAGGGTGCACGTTAGGAGGGCATCCATGCGAGTGACAGAAGTGGACCTGGCGCCCTTACCCGCGGGAGCGGCTCCTCGTCGATTTCCTCCAAGATTGACAGCAGCTTGAAGACGCCCTCACTGACCCATCCAAGCGCACACCAACAACACTAGCTTCCTCGCACTCCCTGACCCCGTGGCTGAGAACATCTGTAAGCTCAGCTGAGTGGTTGAAGCACTAATGGTGGACAACGAAAGGCGAGAGAGCAAAACTGCACCACCGGGAACACCACCAACCACCTGCAGACTGGAATGACGTCCTAGATACATCAGAAGTGCAACACGAGCTCTGATGGCGCGATGTAACGATCGCCCGCCTTCAGGATCGGCTCGGGAGTGAACGCCTGCTGCATCTTAATGCTGTCTTCGCAGTCGTACATGGCCGCGCAGGAGAACCCCATTGAGCCTCCCATGTGCATGAACGCGGACGGGCTGACATTTGAGGTAAAGTACCTAGACAACAGCCCAATTATGAAGCCTTCCCCTGCAACACTCTCTTGCGAATAGTCGTATATCTCGACAACGAGATCCTTAACAAGATCCTGCTCCCACTCACGGCCTTGCGATTAACTTCCTATGGAGGATTCGGAAGACGCTAATGGACGGAAGCAACGTCCCTTGCGTAATCATCTTCTACGGCATTATTAGGAAGGAGGGCAAGATCATTCTCGCCTTGAATGTAACCAGAGTCCTAGGTACCATCGTGAAGTGAACAGTGACTGGCCTTGTGGGCAAGAACGCGAAGTATCCTAAAGCCGAGTCCATAATAGAGCTCGCGGAGAAGCGCCCGATCGTGTGCGACGAGTGCGGCATTGGCAAGCACATGAACTACAACGTCATTAAGAGGTAGGCCTCGAACGCGCCCTTGCAGTCAAGGGGTGTCTCAGCCTTCATCTCACATATGATCATCAGCGTCGGCGGCGAGCTTCGGCGGGCTCCCGATGGACAACAGGTTAGGGAAGATCAAGCCATTCCTAATGGACTACGTGAAGATGCAGATGACCTGGAGAAGGCAAGCATGACCTAAGAGCGGAGGGCGAAGATGTTCGACTCCACGGAGACCAACACCATGCCCCTGGCCAAGGCCCTGGTCCAGTTCAAGGGCAGCTACATGGTCTCTAGCGGAAATGTCGGGGAGAGCCCGAGTGGAACCCCGAGCGGATGCGGGAGATCAAGAGAGTCTACACTACCAAGTTAGAGGTTACGCCCATCAGGGACACTAGAAGGAGTGTTATGGAATCGAACAGAGAGGGATAAGGAGGGCTCACTCATTCCTATGGAGAAGGTGTACGTCTCGTCCCTGGACACGTCCATGTACTGTCTCGGCATCGGGCATAAGAAATTTGATGTGACCAGGAGCCCACGCTTCTACTCAGACATGGCTATAGCCGCGATAGGCTGTACGTGGCTGACCAACTAGTGAACCTTGGAGTTCGCCGTGATTGAGGGTGTAGCCACAAACGCTCTCATGTCCTAGAACAATCTTGGGAATACCAGCGGGAGGAGGATTAGCCACCACTTCGCGCGCATCGCCTTGCCCAAGTTCGCGTTGGGGCCTCTAGTCTACACTTTGAATACGAACTTCTCCACAGTCATGTCCCGCGATGAAGGGTTACGACTGGATGAACGCCTCCCAGGGCGTGTCCTCATTCCAGGGCACCTTCATGTACATGGCTGACAACATAATGTCGAAGACGAGCGAACTGGTGGACGTGATGACGTAGCTGAACGGGCAGTCATTCTTGTGCCTGGGCACCGGAGGGCGAATGGGAGAGTACAAGGCGTGGCTCCGTGATTCGAAGGGACGCGTGCAGGTTCCCCACTCCCTAGGTGCATCCATGTGCAGATCAGTTCTATACCTGACCCTCGCCATTGCTCCGTTTCTTTAGAGGGTTGGATCCGCGAAACTTCCACTGGTGCGCTTTTTCGAAAGGAGTCTTCTAATCGCGTCTGAATTGTTTCCGCCTGAAGACGTGCTTCTAAGATGGTGGGGGTGGGGTGAAGGAGCTAATAATATAATAATGTCATACTCCTCTGAAGGTCGTGAATGTTGGTTCGCAGATTCTCGTGATGTCAATGCTGACCCCGCAGCCCTCGCCGCCAAAGCTGACCATCCGTGTGTGCTCGAGCAGGATTGCGACGCTTGGGAAAGCAGCCACCCCAAGCTGTATATCGAGGGAGATGCATTCTCCGAGACGATCGAACGACTAGATTGTGCGCTCGATGATGGCTAGTTGGGCCATTCCGATATCTACAGGATCATGGACCTTGCACTTCCGTCGACCTGCCATTTTCTAGATGTTCCAAACTACAAGAGCTTGGATAACTGTAAGCGCTGGTCTAGGGAGCCATTCCGAAGACCCGTCGATCCCCAATGCAACTACCTCGCCATCGTCCACCACGGTCCGCGCAGGCACTGCATCCTCCTCTGGATCTCTATCTCGAAGAAGCTCGTAATCGAGTACGACTCGATGCAGACCATGAGCAAGGATATGGAAGGTCCAGCTCAATACCTTGTCGCCCGAATGGGCTATGATTGGGCTCGGGACAACTTCATGCATATCTAGATAAGTTGCTTTTTATTCTATTATACTCAAAGCTGATTCCACGTACGCCATAGCGCGGCAGCAGAAAGACGAGAACTCATGCGGGGTCATTGCTCTGGCCTGCGCGCTCTGCCTCGCGACGAATGTTGACTTCAAGAAGACGCTCGATGCGAAACTGTTGCGCCTCGCATTCAAGAGCATGCTTGTAGAAGGCCTAGTAGCCAATTCCGCCTCCAGCAACTCGGACAGCAAAGCCGCAGCTTTAATCGAGCAGGCTAAGGCTCTAATCCACGATGGCCTCAGCGCTCGTAATCGCCTCAAGCAAGCTGCAATTATTCACGCCATATTTAAGAAGTTGCGCGGCGACGTGACCACCCGCCATGACAATACGATGTCCGAGATTGCCGAAACGGCGGGTAAAGTATCGAGCTTGCGAGACATGCTGCCCTCGGCGAAACTTCTCTGCGAGAAGTACAAGGGCACTTGCCATTGCGCAGACTCCTAGGATGCGGATCCGAACGCTGGGTCTGCTGCCGGCAAGATTGGCATCATGCATGGGGACATTTGCTGAGTACTTTCTGAGGAAGACGAGAAGCTGAGGACACTGCAAGAGCACGAGAGTAGCCTGTCCCGGAGGATCGCCGGGATTAGTTAGGCTGTTAAGGCTGCGAAATCTGTTGTAGGGGAGGCGATGCGCGCTAGAGACGCGGCTGACAAGAGCACCGCGCAATAGCTGAAGGATGTCGATTCCGTGATGAAGGAGGGAAAGCGGTTCCGCGAGCGGTGGGCGGGCGTAGCTCAGTGAGCTACGAGATGGGAAGTAGTTTGCTGAGCGGTGGGCGAATGTAGCTAGGTAAGGAACAGAATTAGATGTTTCTTTCTAGTACTTCCAAGGCTCCTTGCACAAATGCCACATTCCTTAAATACCTAACTAGTTATTTACGTGGCCTGCGTCGTATTCGCGGTTTCCAAAAATTCATCACCGTGATTCTATAGATCTGGCCCCTATCCTATGCGCCAGAACACGAAGCCAAACGAGAAAAAATCAATCAATCAATCAATCAAACCAGAAATCCACTCTCCAAATACCCGAACTTTCTGCGAACGCCCGGTTTATCCCCGGAACCCCGATATACCCTTCAAACCGATATATCGCCGACAAACCGATTATTCCCCGAATATCCGACCTTTCCCCGAAGGAACCTGGCGACACGATTCCCGAGGCTGTCCCATTCCCATCTACCTTCGCTGTCTACCAAGACACACCTTCCCTAACACGAAAGACCTTTCCCTGTATGTGTTGGGTGGAATTATGTTGCTTGGCGCCCTAGAGGCGCTTCGGATTTTGATCTCTAGGCTCTCAGTGCCTGCGTCGCCAGGCTGGAACTTCAGGCTGGTGGGATTCCGCGTTGGCGATGTGGACTTATTGGCGGCGATACAAATCCTACTTATTGTACGGCTGCAGGATTCTGAGTCCTCCTTTACCATCTCCGCACATCTGTTCTTTCCTTAGTGGCTGGCTTCAGCTCTATCGACTCAATCGTCATGGACTTCTCTGCACCATTGTCTCCCACATCTGTTCTATTAATAATCGCTCGTTTCAACTCCATCGGTTTACCCATTACAGCCTTCCCTCCCAGAATCCGCATGGCCAGCCTTGATGCGGCTAAGGACATTCGACTCTCTGGATGTGGTACGCGCCGACGCCGCACCCCTCAGCAACGCTCGAATCGCCGGGAATCCGCAAGACTATTGAAACACGGCCTTCCTTTCACCGACGCCCTGGCGCGGAGGTCCTCTTTAGCCAACGGAGCACCTCCTCTATATTTAGTGGAGGAGACTCGCCCAAACTCCAGCGTTGAGAAGTTCGATCTGCGCTTCGGCGGCTACAATCCTCCCGAAACCCGTGGCGTGAGCTGGATCCGAGAAACTGGTGCCTGGCTACCCCGAAGCTCCTGACAAACGCGAAGGACGGCGTTATAGATGTTGACGATTCGTTTTCTTACACACTTTCCCGCATGCGTCGCTTGTCCAAGCAGCCGCACTTCTAACTGCTAGGTATGCGTATCCCGATTAAAGAGCCCGTCTCCGTCCCGAGGGCCGGGATTGACCGATTCGAGCATCGTGACATCCGCCTGCGGATTGGATACGCGGATATCGTCCTCACTGAACTTAAGCAGCTCTCTCGACCTCGTAGGTGTCCTCTCCTGTATCGGAATCGGTAATCAACATGGGAGTCTGCGGGGTCGACGATTCGGGCTTAGCATGTCGAAATGCCGGAAATGTCCAGCATCAGGGAACCTCCTGCCTTTGGGTTGTTATTTAGTATGCCTTATAGATAAGCGGAGTTACAGGACGCACTAGAGCTGCTAGCTTTGCAAATCCCTGCAATGATAGGTACTCCGTAGTAGTATGGCGCGACATCGAGCAATTACGAAATGCATCCAGGACGGGTTTGCGTACCTTCTGTTCGGATCCGCGAAGTCTTCAATTTCTATACTAAGTAGGGGCCATGATGTACGAAAATTTCTAGTCTTATTTACGTACTGGATTCTTCTGATGTTCCATCACATCGTGCCATAGTAGACCTTGCGGGATGTGCTAGCAGGGCAGATCCACGGGTCATCCGTGCCATTGAGATGGACTTGGGGCTTTTCGCGTTGCGAAAGCAACCTCCCATATCAATTTCCTAATCTGGGCGGAGTTAAGATAGGAAGCGTCACTGCTAGAGAACATCAAGAACTTACCAGTCAGAGAGCTCTGCGCCTATCTCCCAGAGCATCGTCCAAGCCCTGATGACACCTTTATCCAAAGCTTATGAGCCTGCGAAGGCGCCTTCGAAGAAACGGCCACACTGTAGTAGTAAGGGGGCGGGGACGATCGCGAGTGCCAAGTATCGGAAATTGGCGCGGGACGCCCGACTGTTGGTGGACCGGCAGTTGCACCCATCCAAGCCCATGGTTGTGGAGCAATCGGTGAAGGCTGCTGCTTAGGAGGAGCGCTAATACAGCTCAGCCAGCGCGTTCATCTCTGGATCTTCGCATCACTGCGACGTCAGCATTCTTTCAGCTTTAGTCACATGGTTATGCATTGATTTTCCGTACGGAGCGGTGTTGCCATGTGGCATAAATAGTGCTAGCGACGTTAGAATTTGCAGACTCTTCGACCCTTTGACCCTTCGCACCAACCCACAACTGAACGTCATGAAGCGGCCGCGAACTTGCATCTTGCATCCTTAAAGACTCTCTTTTGCCTGACGTAGCCATAGAATGGCCCAACTGCATGTGTTATTCTAGTAGAGTCCAAATCCTCGAAAGTCGATGCGGCTTTCACGTCTTCACCCTTAGCTCGGGCATCCCACATTTCTTCCCCACCGTAGAGATGGCGAGTTTCCCGCGAAACGATCGACACTCGACGATCAACGCTTCGCCGCTGGGTAATACCCTCGAGCCTTGAGTGTTCAATGCTGAATCGTATTTTGAAGGGCTTTGCTGATGCTAATCTTAATGGCGGAACCGTTACGTTCGCGCCGACCCTCTGCAGATGAACTAGGGTTTGTTCTTTCTGGCAAAATGCCTGAGAATCCATCCATCTCATTACTTAAAACATGGCGCCTCCGCACCCGCCGCTCAGTTCTACGAACCGATACTGATCGTTCCATCGTCGCTTATTTGTGTGGCAGAACTTATTCAGTTCATTTGTATCATAAGCATACAAGCACTTTCAAGAAGGATGCATAAATGTGGCTCGTTGGCAACCTGGGTAGCGGCTCGTCTGTGGTCAGATCCGTGGTTATGATGGGGGTGTTCATAGCGGACATATACGACGTCGGAAACGTATGAGTGACTACGGATCCAGGAACAGCGCCGCACTCATAGTTGAACGCCCAGGTTCAAACAATCGCCGTGACTTCAGGATATCTGGGGATCCCGGGATCAGGTGTATTTCTTATTGCACAATCCGTTATTCATTATATATGGCCCCGAAGAGTCTCTCGTATAATACAACGGCATAGAAGTCTTCCGCCCTACGACGCTAATAGGGGCTCTGCCTCTTACTTGGGTATGAGGACAAGGTACACCGAGATTACGGATGGATGCCTCTTTATGAAGGATACGTTTCTTCTCTATTACCACATTGCCAGCTAAACTACGCTCGTATCCTAAAGAGTCTCCAACTCCACGTTCACAGATTCGAAGTCGATGGTCCTCTTTGTTATGCACTGGACTACGCTCTTGTCTGGAGCCATGCCCACGGTAATAGTTATCACTAAGAAGGGTCTCCCTACTCAATCAAGCTAACGAGAAGGCTCCCGGCCACGAATTCAGTCACGAACATCCCTACCGCAATGGCAACCACGTATATAAACGGCAACAGCAGCTGCTTGAAAGTCGCGGCTCCAAGAGAGAATGTGACCCCGAATGACATTGAGAAGGAGAAGGTTGGAGGTAAGAATATACGTCGGAGCGAGCTGGTATCCTGGGCAGCTCGTGCTCTTCATGGCAGTGTCTCGCATCAGCACCGTAAAGTCAGTTGGCGACATTTCCTTCAACTCCATGAGGATGGTTATGTTGGCAGATCACATCGAAATCGAGATTCCGAATATAGGGATGGTGATGGCGACATCTACGGCACTGATTGTCTAGGTTGATAACATCCTAGTAACTCTCGCGTTGCTCTACCTGCACTCCAGCAGCATCATGGCCATCTCCAAGTCGAAGAATGAGACGAAGGCCCTGATCACTGCCAGCCTCTCAGAGCTCGGCATATCCCCGCTTCCTAGGAGGAACAACTTCGCGACTATGCACCTGTTTTCGTTCCTCGCCATCTTCATGGGGTCATCATCACTGGGCGCGTAATCAACTCCTATATGATTCACGACGAAGCAGAAGATGTGTGAACTGAACCTTTGGTTGATATATCAGAACCCTTGACCGCAGCAAGCGTGACCGCATCAAATCCGTGTAACATCCCTTGTAGCTCCAGTTCTCTGGCAGTGGCCAGGGTATCGGTCACCATTTGCACTTACCCTATGGTAAAGCTTACGCCACATGGGTACAACGCTATCTAGTAATTTTCGCAACCAGGGCCGTCATCATCCTTATATTCCAACACCCATTCCTAGTGCTCATAGGGCAGAAGAAGCTCGTCAAGGTGGAGGAGCTGATTAGTGGCGACAGCCCCAGAATGCGTGCTACCTGAGGCCAACGATGTGCCCTCTGGCGCCTCGACACCCAGGCCAAAGCGCAGGTTGGCTCAGTATCCCTGCACCGTCGACTGGCACATGATAGGCGCAGGATCAGAGAACTCTGAGGAGCAAGGACGGCGGAAGACCGCAACGCCCATTATCGAGGGAGGCGAAGAGAAGGGCGCGAACGTAGGCGCCGACTTCCCCCTCTCCCGCTCCAACTGCTCCTTTTCCTCCGCCTCTCTCCACTTTTCCCCCTGCGGTCGAGGGCGGCAGGCAGAATTCGTGGCTTCGCAGTAGAAGAGCTCGACCAACAGATCGGCGAGGTCTCTATTTGGCAGCTCTTCAGCCGCATCGTTGCTTACTAGGGGGTAGAACCCAGCGTTCCAACAAGAGGATCGGTAGCCGACTGCGCAGGCATTGATAGCATCTTTAAGCAATTACATGGACAAGAGAGCTTCTTCTCTCTTGTCTCCCATATTGTCTACATATCCTCCCACACCTTCTCCGCAACTTCCCTACACCTCCTCCATATATTTATATCTTCTCAAGGATATTCTCGGCTACTCTGTCGATCGCGATGATGGACGTGGTTAGTTGGTCAAAAGCTGGTTATTGTCCTTTGCCATTATGACGATTACGATGTAGACGCCCAGTCTCGCAGTAGCGAACCTGTCTCATCATCATTATCCGCATATTCACACCCGTCACCAATAATGTGATTTTGCCCATATTCATTGTCATGCTACTCTAAGCTCCCTTAACCGTCCAGGTTATGACGTTCGGTCAGGGCATTAATCACTGCAAGATATTGGGATAACCAACCCGAGAGTTGCGCCCTGGGGACTCGCCGAAACCGAGCATTCATTTACCTGCAACATCCGTCTCTTAGATTTCCATCTAATACGCTAAACGAAGAATTCCGAACGCGTCAAACTGACTGATACTATGACCATGTGTAACCCTACTCAAGAGCTGCAGCCAGACGAAGAAGCTCTAAGCAGTCAGCAACTATGGTGTGTCTTTCGATGACTACAGTTTGTTTGCTCATGTCGAAGGAGGCATTCGAACATCCGCAGACTCAACCCCCTTTCGAAAAATGCGGAATCATTCCCAAAACACGCAAAAACGAGAAGGGCATCAATATCACCATAACGCCGTATCTAAGGAAGCCGGTTAGGCTCTTAAAAAGCGAGTTGTTGAGAATGTATTGGCTTCTTCCATACCCGATTGTGTGTAGAAACGAATGACGACTAGAACCGCTGAACAGTTCAATTCCTATTGCGGAGCCAGGAGAGGGTTGCGCGAGGTTCCTCACAAAACTGCCAGGAAATGACGTATGGTGGCTAACGGTGAACTACTCCAGCTTTGGTTGGATGGCTGGGATACCAGAAGGCGGAAGAGGAGACATTCATTCTTATCAAAACCCGGGGTTTTCTGGCATGCCAGCTCTAAGTGATGAAACTTCCGAGACACGAAATCAACTCCGAGGCCACCCCGGTGTCGAAGAGTGAGACGCGGCGCGGACAGGAGGCGTAGTCTGAAGCGTCGTATGATGTGAAACCTGCGCAACGCTAGTCTTCAGCGTTTTAAGCTAGTGGGAGATGTCACCTTCATGGAAGAGACCGAAACTGCGGGGTGCTCGCCAAAGCGAGCACCGGCGCGGCTCATAGACCGGGCCATCCCCGTTTAATGTTGTGATACGGGTGGGTATCCCGCCCCCAAAAACGAATTGAATGGAGGGAAAGATCATGGAGAATCCTAGGAGGGAGAGGAGATTGTTTGGGCTGGAGATCCGCCGCTCCAGATAGGGCGGAGATAGGGACGCCGTTTTGGAAACGATGTTAGTGCAATGAAACTGGACTAAACATCCTACTAGAGTCGCTGGGATCCCGATGCTCGTATGCTCCGTTTAGCGAGCGCCTATCAGTTGGGGCCAAATGCGGAATGCTCAATCGTCGTCCCAATCCTGGAGCTTGAGTAAGCACCGCTTTCCTGCATATATTTCCCATTAGCAGCATTGCATCTCCACTTCCTGCCCCTAGCGTTATCCCTAAAACGTATGCATTTAGACTGCAAACTAGGCATTTCCGAATTCTAAGCGCCCTTCGCAGGCCGGGAAACGCTAAGTTGTTGAACTGTGGCCTATGGTAGTCCTAGATGTTATCATAGCAGAGCGCTCGTAGTCTCCACCATGAGATGCTCCTGGGGATGCTCCTCGGAATGCTCTTTAGGAGTTCCTGTAGAACTGTACCCTCTGCAACACTATTGGCAGCATAATTGTGGAGCTTTATGAGCAAGCTCGCGAGAGATCGAAGACAGTAAGGCTGTGTAGTCTTGGGATTGTGAAGTCTAGAGAGGGAGTTAAAGAAGAAGGCTCTTAGTCTATATCACAGGCACAACCGTCGCGTAGAACCGGCGCAAACTGAGGTGTCCAACATCCCCGCTCCAAATCCCCCCCCTAAACAGTCTCTGCAGTCAAGGCGTCGTTCTGGTCTAAGTTCAAAGCGATACCTTCTGCAACCCGCTTATAGGTAGGTGCCTCAATTCCTCCTCCCTGGAGACAATTACCATAGATTTTAGCCCATCGTGTGCTCATGCCTCATCCAGTATTTGCTCGTGTTGTTACATTTCTTTACTTGAATGCACGGAAGTCTGCGACTGGCGCGATGCAGAACGCGGCGCCCCTTGACACGCAGGTAGTTAGGTTGAGGTGCCCAAACCCATCAACAGTTCTCCAGCTCACTCCCCCAATGCCGCCGCCAATGTCGACGAACAGGAACAGAGCTCCCCCAACTTCTCAATGGAGCACACTTCGCTCGTCAGGAGAGCTTGTACAAGAGCTGGATGGTAAGCATCGACGTTGGCGACCTGGTGATGAGGCAGTGCACTATCACCCCAGCCAAGCACCTAACCGCGAGCGTACAAGGACGAAGGCCTCTGAGGTGAGAGGCTAGTGAGCCTGCTGAAAATGTCATCAGGGCAAGTGCTTGTGCTTCCCCCTGATGGGCGTATCACAGAGGGTTAATTCCCAGTGGGAATACGGCGGGGTGATGAGAGTTCCGACTCCCAATGAGCGTGGTAGAAGATAGAGAGCAATGGACTGGGCGAAGCGCGATGTGGAAAGTGTAAGATACGGTACGAGACGCTAGGAGAAATTTCGTAATTAAGTGCTTGAAACAGTGACCATATTGGCGGATATAATGTAGAGCTGAACGGCTAGAACTCTCAAACTATACAACGACCAACTGTCTGGCCCTAGCTTTTAACAAGGCGGAACCTCTTCGAAGTAGGAATGGAAACGGCCCCTTCCTTCTTACTGGCGGTCTCGAGGTCTGTCTCCAAAGGGGCTTTAAAATGACTAGTTGTAACCTCATCCACCTCTGTCTCTCAGACAAGATTAAATCCTATGCTCCATCCGTTCGTAAGCTTCAATGCCCTCTCCTTCCCGTTGAGAGGGAACCCGAAAGCGCCAGTACAGTAGGTAGCTAGCGCTGGAAGCTCAAAGAGCACGGGTGTCGTTTTATCCTTGCGGGCTGTAGTCTCTCGCTACTTCCCCCGTTGCGCGGAGTCTGCCCTGTACACAGCTCCAGTGTCACTGTTCCATTCGATTAGGCGCTCATGCTATTGTCCCACCACCAAAGCAGGCCTAAAAATCAACTGAGAGGTTTACCACTTCAAACGCCGCTCTGACCCCACACAGAGCCTTACGGACGGTTCAATCCACCGTATCTCCGTTCCGCGCCGTACAAGTGCTCAGGCCCCATCCACACTCCTCCGGCGCCGAAATATCTCATTCAGAGCAGCTTTACCAAGGAGCCAGACCGCAGGGACCCGGTACAGAGTAAAACGCAGTTCAATTCCGACGAGGGCAATTGTGGGGATATTATGGCAAACACGGCCGTCGGAAATCTCGCGATAGAGGAAGCACTGAGACAATCTAGACGAGAAACAGTTCATTAGGTCAGCAAACGTCTAAGCGAAGAAGATCTAAGCTTCGCCAACCAAGGCAAAAGGTGACTACCGAAAGCTTTCGCACTCCCGTCGCTACACAGTACGAGTCATTGTCCATCTCCTTTCTACCTTGGTCATGACACTACGCTCAGCATCTTGCATCTTCCCAAGTACTCGAGCCAGACCCCACCGGCTGCCATCCTCCTCACCCACCCGAATCCCTCGCTACCCATAATCATGGACTCGCATGAGCACACTTAGCAAAGCAGTAATGTCCAACCTATAGGCGCGAGCCAAGGCTCGGCCCGCCTGCTTGAAGGCGGATGACAACGCTGCAAGTTACTAGCAGCTCCTGCGCGTTCCTTGTCGCCCACTCTACCGTATACATCATCTCTATAACACCTAGCTTAGCAGGAGCGTTCCAAAAGCATCGGTAGAGGCGGACAGTGCGCAACAGACTAAGGGTCGCAGACGAGAAGGGGAACGGGATTAGAAAATAGGGTGAGGATAGGGGCGCGCGACAAGCGAACGCGGACGGTGGAATGGAGGGAGGAGCGGCTAGGAGCAAGCCTAGGTCAGGGCTCAGACTCTTGGACGGTGTGGATGACTAAGACAGGGTCGAGATACATCAAATGGACGCGCTAAGCCAGGGACTATGGCACGAAGTCATAGCAGACGGGAAGGAGGTGGCGCAGGAGGAAGATACCCTCAGGGATGACGAGACACCATAGGTCAAAACACCACCAGGGTAACATCCCCATCATCTCACCCAACTTTGTATCTGCTCCTTCACAGCCGCACTCCCCTAAATAAAACTGTCCCTTAACAAAGACTTGCTCCTCTAGCACGCATCGCACCTCTTTCACTACCACTCCTACTGCGCATATACCGAATCCGCCCAGGCCGCATTAAGTTGTGCCGACCTCAAGCCTCAGCAGTAGGTATCTGCCATTCGAGGATGAGAATCGGAGGGCCCAATGCTCTCAACGCTGATTTTGCTATCGCGAGCATCGAGGGCAACCAAAAGCCGCCAGAACATCCTGCATGTTTCTCGCGAAACGCAGACGAATCCTGAAGAGTGTTAGTGATGAGTACTGAGGGCATCTTGGAAGACCTCGAAAGTGGACTATTCACTGCAGACTGGCAGTGCTAGGTCTTTCCGACTGCACTGAAGCCAATCAGCCGCATCTCCGTCTCTCAGGCTTCACCAATGCGTGATTGCAGAGAACCGACGCTCAGTATTAGGGAACTGGGCGCCGAACTCAAGCTCAAGGGGAGCGCCACCTCTACAGTTCATTTTTGATAGAGTCCGCGTTCGCAGAGTCTATAAGGCACTAAATGTTTAAACCACACCAGAAAGAGTCTCGTAGAAGCTGTCCATGGCTCGTACGGCAGGATAGACCGTCTTCTATGTTACAGGGAACCTAGTTGTTATGCCCGAATAGAATTAATCGCAACAGCATCGGCTAGAGGACGATGTCCAGCGGATCTCTAGGCAGGGCACTCCTGGCAGCTTTTCTACAAAGGGTTCCTTGTCCTCGCATTAGAGACGCACTAGGAGGAGCGGACACCTCCGTGCTACCCCAGCAACGAGGGCCCAAGGTGGATAAGCAAGTAATTGCGGGTACATCCAAGGGTTAGACTTGGGATAAGTACGACGCACCGCCGCGTACTTCGCGCTATTGGGCATAACCTAGGCCAACCTTTCCAAGGGTCAGTCAGCTATTGTAGGGGAGCGGAGACTGCGGCATATTCTCCAAAGGCTGGGGCGGAAGAAGTCGCCGTTGGGTGGTTGGTAATGACATCCGAACGAACCTGATAGTGCAGGATGCCAGCACCGACACTGCACAGCAAACTTAATGGATAATGATCCAGTGATGATGGGACTGCGGAGAGAGAAGAAGGAGCTGCAAGGCGAAGTGACCATGTTCAAGGAAAAGGCTGACATTTCCCTCTTCTTGTAGGTCTATGATACTTCACTTTAAAAGATTCTCCACAGTAATGGCGGTTTGTCTCATTTCCCGCCTACTAATGCCTGATTGACCATTGATGTGCTCATGACTACTATCCAACTACACCATCTGTCAGCCAAGCTCTCGTCTATAGAGTCTATAGAGTGCCTTTGTCTAGAACAGCTGCCGCCGTTTCCCGTTGGCCTGACCTGCGTTGGCCACTGAAGAGACACAGTTGAGACGAGCCGACAGAAGAGGCTTCCGTGAATCACGGGCGCAAGATCTAAATCGCAGCCACGGACGCTAATCACTTCGCGCCAGAAGAGAGCAAGGCGGATTGCTTGCTGCATGGATATGCGCAGGTCTTCAAGAATCTCAATTCGCCAGGAGATGCGTACAACAGACCGCAGCCTAAAGTTGTCGTAGCGATGAGCTTTCCCATTCTACCCTTTTAAGCGAGCTAACTATCCTTTTCCCAAACCAATTTTCTGCTCTATCACCGGCTGCCATGAACCCACATTCGACGGCGCGGCATCACATAACTAGTTCAGGCGCTCAAAACTAGCCACAATCCCTCTGTGTTGGGCTGTGGCCGCTTTCAGTTCCATAGGATTGCTTGGATCGCCGGGGCCTTCGAAGTCAATAATGTGTGTCAAGCCATAATCGGCATGTAGCGGGCAACGTTACGAAGGTGATCGAGTGTACGTCCAGCCCAAGTTAACCAGGAGTTGGGAAGGACGGGGCCAACTTACCGATACAGAATACCCTCGCTCCTCACCTCTGTTGCAACGAGCAGGGGATATTCCGCCCGTAAATGCAAAGGTAACCGCCCCAAGTATGCGCGCACAACTCCTTCCTCGATTAATACTATTGCTGCAGCTCTTTGCATCGTAGCTTTGCTCGCTCCTTGCGTCTGCCAGCGACTCCATCTCTATCCTCGGCGAGGGCCATGCGTATGGAGGGGAGGAGAATTGTCGAGGTCAGCGGACTCGTGGGTCATATACTCTCACATCACCAACCACGATACTCGGGCCAGATTTGAGTGAAGAGAGAAGAGAGTACGAGCGGTCATCCAACAGGAGCAAAACTGCTGCTGCATCGAGACGAGAATGTCTGAGCGTCCTTAGGCTAATCCGCATGTAGATAGGAGCACGTTAGCACAGACTGAGTAACAGCCCGACTTCTCCAACCCGTCAATCTGCATGGGAACAATTGGCGACCTCTCGCCATTTGGCCCCTATAAACGACATCCCCACCAGCACAGACCGTACATTCAACACGCCGCTTCCTATCGCATACAGATAGGCAGGGTCGTTATACCCGCTTGTCAGCTGTCCTTGCCTGGTAGATCCAGAATCCATCTCTTTCCTCCAGTATATGGTTCTTGCTCTTCTCCCTTACTTTCGAGGATGCAGATCGCAATAGGTTTTGTCAGCGCGACAATCCCTCTTGCGGGAGAAGTATAGGGTGGCATTGACCGATACTGTAAATCAACACATTCAACACTACTCGTTAACGATCTTGCCCGTCGCATTCCCTATCAATTCCACGCCGTACATGTTGGCACGAATAGAGACCTCCGTTACGCAATATTAGCACGTCAAAGGCTCTAGAATTTGAGATCCTTATCAAGTATCTCTCTCAGTTGTTGGAGTATCAACAAGTAAAGCGGCCGACGGAAGTGAAGCAGAACCTCCTCCACCTGCTCTTGGTTTTGAATATCGCGTTTTGTGCGGCGCTGTAGTTGCTTGGACCGACTTAAAATTCTGTCTCGGATACCTCCCCATGAGCAGCGGGATTCGTACAGCGCAGCCTTGTACGCGCGCGAGATGGCGCAGACGGTCGGTAGCGCGACCCCATTGCGAGTGGCGGTGCGGGCATGCTCGGGGGAGTTGCCATTCACCAATTGTCCTCACTGGCCGCAATGAGATCTCCCTTTACCTGGCTTAACCAGTTCGTCGTGTGGTTGTGGAGGCAACATGATATCTGCACCTGGCACCCTTCTTAAAACCTAGGCCCACTCCCGTAGGCGGATACCCCAGTTCGCCGACGGCAGTAACGCGCTAAGGGTGCTCGAGGCAAAGGGATGCCTCTCAATCTTCTTCTTGTGCCCGAGGACGAACAAATTCGGGGGCTCTGGGAAATAAAGATCTAGATTGCAGGGTCCACCTCTTCCTCATCCGACGAGCTCAAATCGCTGTCTATGTCGTGACCTAATGGGGGTAACACGCTGCTGAACTGGCTCAAGGCCACTATTGCTAGCGCGGGATTCTTACGCCGGCGTTGTTGATGGGGAGGTCTTTCTCCTTGCGATCAATCAGCACACCGGCCACCTCTATAAAATGCAAGGCTCTTCCATTGGTCAAGTCCAACGCAGAACACCGTTCTTTGAGTGGGGAATAAGCATGTTACGGATTTTAAAGAAGCCTCTTGGTTGTTAACTCCAGCCCTTAATCCCTATCTCCTCAGCGCTAACCTGCTTGATCAGGCTTTAAAAGCAGCGCCGAGACCCTCTAGAAGAAGGAGACACTCTCCGATCGCGACAACATTGCCTGCGGAGGAGGCGGGAGGATGAGATGTAAGGAGGTGTTGGCCTGCGTTAAGCCTAATGCACACAACAATATCGTAGTCCAACGCATGTTCGCGAAGGAGTAGGATATAGGGCGGGAGTGCGCGTAGAGTACTCAATCTAATAGGCCTCAGTACCAGAAATAAGATTATCGGGCAGCCGCTCCATCTTCCTTTTCTGTCGCCCATAAAGGTACTTGGGCCATCCATCGTTATTCGTGACTCCCAGGGAGGACGGTGGAGCCGACGCCGCCGTTGAAGAGAAAGAGAGGACATCCTCTTTGAAGTCGAAGACTCGGATGCTGTGGCCTGGCTGTCCTAGCTGGGTGCACTGCCGCAGCGTAAGACCCTCGCCCTCCACCATCTGCAAGGAAAGGGCTTCGAATCTACGTCTTCGGAATGCGTAGTTGTGCTCTCTTGTGCTCCTCATACTTATCTAACCGAGGGCAGTGAAGCTGAATATGGGGCTTGCATGTATATACTCCTAAAATGGTCCTATTCGACGTCCTGACGAGGACACAGGATGGCAGCCTGCTGTTCAGAGTCCCGAGCTCAGCGGTCGTTGGAGGGCCCGCGTCGCGACGAGGTACTTCTCCTGGTGCTCCTGTAGCGATATAAGCGACGGTTCCATTGCGCGTGCCATTCGCATACCCGATGTGACCATCGTCATGTTTCTTCGCCTAATTCCGCCCGGTCCGTCGCAATACTTAGTCGCCTCGGCCGCTCGGTCAACTCCGTGCGCAATTTCTCCATGGAAACAGAAGAGAGTGACTGTTAGTTATGGATGCCGCACCAGGCTATTGATGTAGATTGTGGCTCAGAAATGGTATCCTCGGATTCGGCTGGCATCTACTACCCCTTCTTCCGTGGTGAGTGCGGACCCTATATTCACAGAGCATGGACCGTAACGGCGTCTTAATGTTGCGATTGAACGCTTCATAGAGTCAGTAAGGGATCGCTGAGAGGATTCCCGCATGCTCATCTGATGCTTGCAACCCACCGTTCCGCAGCAGCCGGCATACCAGTCTGATCCCAAAACCCCCTCCAATCAATCGGAAGGACAACAGACTTACTGAACCCATTTCCAGGCCAGGAAGACAAGGAAAATGATGGCTGGCTAACCAGCGGCTGTCAGGGCTAGATGGCGCCATGGACGACCCAGTATATGTTGTCATCCTGATGGTCTTCCGGATCTGGGGCGTTCGGTTGATGCGTCTCCCGAGTATTCCAACTTTGCGTCGAGTCGCGAAAGGTTCTCAGCAACATCTTAGGATACCTAACTGGCTCCGTTCCGCTACCCTTTCTAGTGAGCAATGTACTCACGGGGGCGTGACGTCCGCAGGGATTGCTGCACTAGATACGCCTAGCAGTTGTAGGCATTGGGGTTGTCGCTTGATGGGGTGAGGCAAGGATATGTAGTGGTACAAGGCTCGTATAAGCAAATGGGGCGTATATAAGATACGACGTGGAGCAGAAGCTCCTCCGCAAGAGCCAGGAAAGCGACCTCCAAGTTCTGTGTGAGAGTGATGAGGAAGAGGCGACTTTAAGGGCGGGTGACTTAGGGGCGGAAGTGGATCAACCAGCTCATGAACAAGATGATGACTGGGTTCACTATGCGGCACAACTCGATGCTGGAGCGTGGAGTTGAGAGCCTGGAAGAAGTAGGAGGAGATCAACATGATGCTCAGCCCGACACTCTTTAGCCTTTACCTGACTTCTCTCTGGCACAGGTGTTATCAGACGGGACTTAGTCGGGTACATTGCGAGCGAGGAATGGGAGATTAGGTGGTGGGCAAGGTAGCAGTAAAAGTGCGTGGAGAAGCGTCGACATGCGTCCTCCGTGGCTCCGCCCAAGAACGATCCCCAGGGTACGGGTATCCCTTCTATGGCCCGAAGGACCCTAGGCTCAGCAAAATAGGATACTGGCATTCTCTTCACCTCTAGATCCTCATAGCCCAGCCTGCAGCATTACAGCAGCGACATAATCAACAACCCAAACAACAAAGGAGCCTTCGCTGCCCTGGCGCTTCGCGGGAAACAGAGGTTAAACGAGGGAAGCGGGCGCACAAGCTGCACCTTCCGGAAGCCAGAGGCAGCCCAGCATCCAAGCCCCTCCAGATCATCGACTGTCTTCCCTAGCTTTGGTTGGGTCTACACAGATAATCTCGACATCATCCCCAAGGCCTAGGTATTCTACCCACACATACTCCCACCCCTTTCAGTTCCTTGATACCCAACTCAAATACATCCCCCAGTCGCTGCCGTTCACGCCCCGTGGCTTGATGAGCCACTGTCATCATGGATACTGACTTCGCCTTCACCCAAGAAGCGCCGTCTCTCACCTGTAGACCTCAGCCATCTCATCTCTATTTGATGCAGATCGACCTGAGGGGGCTGCGAGCTTGCTCGACCCTGGGGAGAAGTGCGGTGCCAGTAACAGGCTGAGCTTGTGGTTAAACATTACAAGACTGGTCACTCCGTATCTGGTCCTGAGTGTGACTATCCCAGATCTGGCCCTCCGGATCACGAAGCCGTACGTTCACGCGAATCGCATCCATCTTCTAGCTGCGCATTGTTCGTCCGTAGCGCCAAAATTTCAGCCTCGCACTCCTGCTCCCCCCAGGGGCGCACATCCAGCCGATGATATTGTTCATGGGAAATGGGCGTGGATAGTCCTCAGCGCCTTCGGTGATACTGATCACGCTAGTGCAAGGAGTGAATAGTAAACACGAGATGTTTCTGTTATATCCACGTCTTACTGGTACTTTCTTCGCCCGCTCATGGGTATGGGACGACTCTCATGAGAGGATGCCGATGGTGACACATCCATCCCATTCCTGATACCTGTTGAGCCACATCCCAATCCCAGCACGCAGGTGAGGCGCCCTGGCATGAGTCTCATGACAGCCCCCCACCCAGAAGATTTCATCCCAGTGCCCCGCGGTCGTTTTCCGCCCCTGGAGCCGGGCACGCAGCCCGTGACAGTGCGGTATAGGATCGTGTGGAGGTTGTGGAGGCTCGGAAAATAGTAATGGGAACCTGTCTTGCCCATACAGAGCTTCAAGGAAATTACGTTCCAGGTAAAGAATCCCAAACAGCATTTTCCATGGCACTCCCAGCTCTTTAATTGCGGCAGTGCCTGAGAAATAAACAATGAACTAATAGAGGCGTTTGCGTTTGTTGCTACAGACATCGAGAATTCGATACAGGTTGCGAGGCCAAAGAGGCAAAGAGTTGCACTAGCGCAGTTTGTCACGAGTGCTGTAGGCGCGAACCAATGGCGCAATATACTTAAAGTTTAGGCCAGAAGGCGAGAGTGCCCAGCTTGATGCACAACAAAGGCAGCCAGCAGATGCCCAGGGGCCTCGTGCTCTATCCCACGGCAGAGAGCAAGGTTAAATTAGGATCGAAGTCGCCGATGTTGAATACCCAGCGACAACGCCGTCATCCGGCGCTGGGTTCTAGATGCGGTTATGGTACTTTGCCCTCCCTTGCCTTCTTGGTGGGGGAAGCCCCATCTGCCCTAACCACAGTATTCCCCACAGTTCGGCTCGACGTCGGCAAGGAGCGGAAACCAGAGCTCCGCTTGTCCCCTTCTGCTCCCGATCGAGCCCTCTTTTTCCCCTGTCCCCCCGCCTCCATAACTGGGCGCGAACGGGAGATGGCATGTATTCGCAAATGTTTTAAACTCCGCCTTATCACGGTGTTGGGGTTAGACCTGTGTTCGCCGACATGGAATAATCCAGATAGTGTTACCTTCATCATATTCGACAGGCCTGGGCTTTCAAGCGCCCGAACTCTATAATCACCGTTATGGCCCGGTACTGGAGTCATGTGGGTTAGCGATCCTGCCTCCAGGCGTGCCGCGATGGATCCAGAGTAGCGGAGAGAATCTTAGACTACAATGTCCCTGCAACGCAATCCAATGGCCGTCGGAGACTGGAGCAGAGGTGAAAGACCCCCTCTCTATCCGCGACTCAATCCAACCCCCTAAGCGGTACGTAGTCCGTTACCTAGACTGTACCTGGCCCCAAGCCGCATTACGCGTTGCTTTCGGGTTTATATAGCCTGCCCCAGCGCAATCCGATCAACAAGCCAGCAGCTTGTCTCCGTGACCAACACCTAGAAGGAAGAGGGTCTACTTTCACTCTCTCTTTGTAACATTCAAGGCACGAGGCAGGAATCACGTCGCGCGTCTTCCTTTCTGACGGCTTCCTTGTTGAGCGTTCTCCCATGAATGCCGACACTTTCAACGCTGGACATTGATTGATACTTTAAGAAGGGCAGAGGGCGGATCTGAGGCGAGAACAGTGCCAAGGTTCCAATTGAGGTACTCAGGCCAATGAACGGGGCAAAGGAGCATTCGCCAAACTCGAACGGTGAAGCCTCCGTAATGCTATCATAGACAAAGAGATAGGGCGAGCTCAACAGAACCGATGTGGACATGTGATAACGAACCTGTCACGCTCAGAAACTGGAGTTGTACCCAGCTCTTATAGTGGACTGTTTTCCAGAAATTACTTGCCACGAAAAAGACGCCAGGCCAGTGTCGGCGTTTCCACGGAGTGGCGCAATAGCGGCCAACGTTTCTTAGTAATTACGGCTCTAAGAGCGATGGGAGACAACATCCACTCCATGTAATGATAAAGGACTATCCTTGAACATAGATCCTGCCATCCCAGTTCAAATCTCGAGTGATAATCCAGAGGATTGTGGGAAACGGAAACATCCTACAGTCTAGCTCCTCTGCCATGCAGGACCTTATGTACGCCCTTATGGCCCAAAGGAGCCTGCTGGAGCAGTAATGCCAAACTTCGTAACAGAGCCCGGATTTCCGTTGTGCTATTAGGTGAGGAATAGCGTAACACACGGAAGATTACATGTCTGTGATCGAGAACGGAGCTCCTTTCTGGGAATTTCGAGATATAGTTAGCGCTTGTGCCAGTGCAATAAAGAAAAGGGAATTAGGAGCTACATCCTAACCCTCTATAATGGAAAGTCTCGGTATTACTCACTGTCTCCTCCAACGTCTGAACTAAAGATCTCTTTTACGTGCTGCCTCGAGACTTTCTTCGTTCTCCAAGACGCCATGCAAAATCTTAACTAGAGCCTGGCTTGGGACGGAGCTATACGCTCTCGTCGTCGTTTACGTGCTCTCTTCCTTCTCTTCGTCGGAGCCCGCCATTCCCAGGGTCCGCATTTCCTTGTGCCGCCTCTCTAACTCAGTTTCTGACGAAGACGCAATGGATTGACTATAGGCACGCGGCTGTGTAGTAGAGAGTCTCCGTACCGCCCCTTCTCGTCTCGTCGTGCGTCCTCTTGCCCCGCACTGCGACGTAATGGACTATCCCCCAAGGGGAGGAAATACACGACCAAGGGCCGCGATTCCAATTCGTATATAATAGACTTGAAGTATTAGACTAAAGATTCTGCAGAGTTTCTCCTTCGAATTGCCGATGAACGGGGCGAAGAAGATAAAAGGTGGCATAGCCAGGATCTTTCAGTGCATGGATACTAACCAAAACACATACCACGAACTTCTCACATAAACCTACGTCGATAGCCCAGATAAGGTAAGGTGGCTACATTATCTAATTATGAAGACTAAGGAAATATAGCCTGCGTAGACAGAATGATAACGATTTCGTTAGCATTAGATAAACAGACAGGGGGATTCCAGAATCACCAAGACGATAGGCGTTCTCGAAATGCAGACGTGAATTGGGGCAGGAATGCCTAACTACGGAGCTTCCGGAAGGATTCCTCTTACTCCATCAGCTCTGTAAGGCGGACTTCACAGGGAACGACCCCATCCCGCAAGCTCGTCATCGCTCTGGACCTCCATCACCACGCAATGCGCCTGATACGGCAGGTTAGCCTCGTTATCATCGACAAGGTTCTCAATATCGATGATCTGCAGCCCCTTGATTCTCCGCTCCATGGTCCATGGTCAATAAACATGCAGTATGACTTGCTCAAGCTGTCGTTGGATTCCCGAAAGCGTGTATAAAGAAAATATATAAAGAGGACGACAACGAAAACGACGACGCTAACTTATATTAGAGCTAGCTAGAGCCCTCTCTTCCGAGATGTGGTTAGCAGCGAAGACGTTAATGAAGCTAAGCTGAGACATGAGATTTCCCTTACCATGCACAAACCTAGTGATTGATAGGAAAGATCAAAAAATCTGCGTGGATACATCGGTGTATTCGTATGTGTAGGCTGGCACCGAAGAGCCTAGCAAGATTATCTACCTAGGGACCAGCAGCTTCTGTTCTAGCGGCTCGACCATGGATCACTAAGGGGACCCTTGGGCAGACGATGCCCATTTACAGGCAAGCCTGAAACCCTTCAACAAGTGGGGGAGGTACCAGTTATGCCAATCACGACCTCTCGCTTGCCCATCCTTCCGCCCGCAGTCATTAGGATAGAAGCAGCCAGAAACAACTTGAGAGAGAATGCCATTGCCACCCACTCGGGCGCCGAAGCCTGCGCTTCATCCCCCAAGAGCCTACAGGCTGCCCCTAATTGCGCAACTAAGACACGTTCACATGCATGTATGCTATGGGAGTGGTAAAGGGCACTGTGTCCGTTGTTCCTGTCCGTGACTAGATACAGCACTCAGGTTCGCTTGCTCTCGCTAACTCCTACCAAGCCCTAAATCTCTAGCACTATAATCTCATGATACTTACAGGATTTTAAGCACTGAATGCATCTGTGGACATCAACACTCAGAGTGGAGAGGAGGAAACGATATAGAGCGTTATCCACCACCAAAGCCGTTATGGAATACGGCAAAAGATACGAATCCACCTCTAAGATAGCACCAACTGCGGGGCGCAAAGCATGAAAACCCCAATCATTGCGACATGAATACAAACCATGAAGGCGCTCTTAAGGTTCTGCCCAGACGCAGGGTATCTTGCATACTCTGCACCAGTACACTATGTAGACTGTAAGGACGGCCATATCTATATTCTCTCCACCAAGCTCTTCTTCCCACGATGCGAGCAAAACCCCTACTTGACGTGAAATTTGGAAGACCAAACGCGCTCCATGATAGTGTACAGAACTAGGGCAGCTAGGTATTGCAGTGCGTCGGATGCAAAACGGACCCTGCCAAGAGGGTGAAGTTCACGTTAAACCAACACGCTTGTCCTCAACTCACTCTCCCTTCAGGAGTACATGCGGTACCCCTATGGGCTTCAGGGCGGCGCGGCTAGCGGCGCCGAATCCCGCTCGCCTTATGGTCCCAAGTTCTCTACGCATCCGCAGAATTGGCACGTGGCGTCGAACTGTCCTAACACTGCTACCGAGCATCAGCAAGGCCCTTGAAACGCGTGGTTTGAAACGGATACAATAGATCTCTATGCAATTAGGCTTGGATAGCCTGAGCCTAGTGTTCCTCCAGCTTGACTTAGGCTTCAACCATACAAGGGCCCCATAGAGTTGATTCTAGAGAAGCTTTTCTCTCTCGAACGCGACGCGTCCTTGGAAGCTAGCAGCGAAAGCCAGAAGACCATCACACAAGCAGCTGCCTGCTACGACGCATGCGACGACGACTATGACCGCATTGTGCACGTCATGCCGCACCGCATCGCGGATGCAGAGGGCGTCGATTTCCCAAGCCTACCAAAGGGCCGGGGGTTGATGCTGCCGGCGCTGCGGAAGCGTGAGGGTGTTACGACATGAGAGTGGGTGCTGGTGCCGAAACAGTGGCTCTCAGAGAAGCCGAAGGCTGTGATGGCATCTGCACATGCACCTGCGCCTGCGCCTGCGCCTGTACCTGTACCACAGGGCCAGAAGAATTCTCCACCACAGGATACGTCTGGAGATGAAGATGGCACTGGAAAAATCACTCCACAGCAGCTGGAGCTGCTGCCGGAGGCGCTACGCATTGCGAAGCTCGTTACTCTTGGTCTTTGCGGTGAGGTAGTGCTCCTACAGGAGCTGCGGCGTATTGCTCTTGAACTTCGTGGTGAGCCTGGAACTGAGGAGAAGAAATCCCTAATGGAGGCTGATGGAGAAAACAAGCCCACAACCACCGCCCAGGCCCAAGCCTGGCGCCCGCT
Organism: Trematosphaeria pertusa; assembly: GCF_010094035.1. Classification (NCBI taxonomy): domain Eukaryota; kingdom Fungi; phylum Ascomycota; class Dothideomycetes; order Pleosporales; family Trematosphaeriaceae; genus Trematosphaeria; species Trematosphaeria pertusa. The sequence goes on along the minus strand of NW_022987234.1, from coordinate 44,335 downwards.
ACCGATGTCAGCTAGTCCGCATCCACCACACCCGCATTCGCTTGCGCATCCGCGCTCCTCTGACTTTTTATCCTCCAAGTAATGTTTATACAAAGGATATACAGACGATGTTGGGCTGAGATCATCTGCTGCTGCGCAATGATAATGAGGATAGTGTGCCGCACTTGGAGAATGCGCTTGCGTAGGATGCGCGAATACCTACGCTGAAGCGGCGGCTGCTGGAAGTTTAGATCGTAGATGCTTCTTTTTCGACGAAGGATAATGAAGCCCCTTCTGAACGTTTACCATTCTCTAGTCTACCAGCTTTCTAGACGGACTCGAGACTTCAAATCTCCTTGTCGTTTGTCCTGGATGGTTTGATAGTGCCAGTAATGTAGTATATTTGATGCGGGTAAATCCTTCGAACATTTGTTTAATTGCCAATAGTAGGGAAATTTTGTCAAAGACATTGTTGAATGAGCTTCCAGAGTCTTTCATGGGTGAAATTTGTATTGCCTTCTAATACGTAATATACGCCCTTTTTGGCCTCCAGCCGGTTACATAATCGCCTCGACAGGGCACCAGGTTGGAAGGATGCTTGACCCATCATCCGAAAATTTTCAACCTGTCAACCAGCATGAAGACGACTCGTAACCGCATTAATTTTACTGGGAAAAGAGAAGCTTCCCAGGTTGTTCGTGAGATTGTGGGGAGGTTGGTTGGGGACGGAGGACGGAGAGTGCCGGCGCTAGCCGACTTGCGCTTAGCGCGGCCCCTCCAGCCGTTGCATCATCGCGAACCGAACGACACCACCTCCATCGCACCCTCGCATCCACCTCCCCTCTCCATCTCGGCCACACATGTGTCCATCTCCATCAGATGCACCTCAACCGCCGCCGCCGCCCGCATTCGCCCCTCGTCCGGCCCCAAAGCGATCGCGCACCGAGGACGACGCTGTCTCAAGCACAAAGCGGCTGCAGTCTGACAGCGGGCGGTCCTACGCCAGCCAGAGCGGACGGTCCTTTAGCAGCCAGACACGCGAACACCTGAAGCGGTTGTACCACAAGCAGTGCTGGTTCTGTCAGGCGCCCGGCAAGCTGGCATGCTGCCACGTCGTGCCCAGACAAGACCAGGCCAACTTTAGGTCGCTCCGCCGCCTTGGTCTCGTCAACCTGCAAGCCGCTAGCGATACCGAGAATGCGCTCTACCTATGTGGTAGCTGCCATCCCCAATACGACGACCAGTTCTGCCCGCAGCTCGTCATTGTCCCTAAACACCTCGATTACTTCTTCACCGCCGAGCTGCTGTGGCAAGCCGACTTCCCGAAGACCGGGCAGGCCCGCGTACCTCCCACCCCCGCCACATACCTCTCCCACTGCGAAGAGCAACACAGCGAGCCTGGCATGCTCCAGGCCATCGGGGGACTATACAAGGCCTACATGGATGTCAACTTCCTCCCGCCAAGCAGCAATCCGCTGCATGCGTGCGAGCGCCAATGGCACGGCGATCCCATGGCTATTGTCTATCGTGCTATCCAGGCCGCTTATCGAATCGTGCAGCCTACGCATTTTCCCGCCGACGTCCGCACCTCTATCCTGCAGCTGCATGCTCTCTACGAGAAGGGAAATGCGCTCCTAAGGCAGGATGCTCAACTCGAGCGCCATACCTCCAGCTCCGCTGGTGCGGCCCAAGGCTTCGGGCACTCCGATGCGGAAAACTATCCAAGACCTCCCGCCCCAAACTCTTCGACGCCGGGCTCTCACGCACCCCAATCAGGCGGGCAACCTCCCCCACCATTCGGCTGTCCACCGGCACACTCGTTCGCTCGCGAAGCCTCACACTCACACTCGCACCTCGTCTCACCACCGCCCACCGCCTCTCCGGGCGCCAGCCGCAAGCGAAAGCGCGATGACACCGCCGATGTGAATCCCGTGGCTGAGCGGCCCGCGAAACGCCAATCCCTCCCTACACTCTCTGCCGCAGTGTTGAAGGAACACCAGCTGGCGCAGTGTGAGACAACCGGCATGCTCCAGTCCTTTCTCGAGGTCAACGCGCGTCGCAACGACAACAACGACCCTACAAACCCCGCCTTTCCGTCTGGGGATGCTGATCCCAAGGTGGATGATGGATCAGAACCATGCCCAGCTGACGGCGCCGACGGCAAGAGTAGCCTTCTTACAAACAGCTCCTCTGCGCGTTCCAATTCCTCCACCTTTGCCAAGGAATGTATATGGCGATGGAGTGGGCCAGGAGGAACAAGTGCGAGCAACATCGAGCGCTGGAAAGGGCTGCTGTTGCGTGCGGATGCGTCTTCGCAGTCTTGACATTGGGTGGCTGTAGTAATTATGCAATAACTTTATGACATGACCTTGTCTATTTGGCCTACACCTTGCCTTCCTCCCCAAGCTGCTCTAAACTCTCTGGAATAGCTGCAGAGAAGCTCGAATATCTGTAGACGTTCTCATGCATGTCCTTGGAGTACCTAATCTATCTTTTAGCAATGTCCTTGCGGCGGTTTTCGGCATTAATTTCGAGCGTAGAGAGATGCTAGCACGAACATCAAAACTTTAGACGGAAATTATTTTGCCCAATTAACGAGCTCGCATTCGCTCCAGCTACTGCAGCGAAGGCTTGCTTCCCAGAGCCAACCACGCCCTGCGTAGGCACTGCTCAACTTTGTATGCCCGTCGCATGCCATTCTGAGTAACTGCCGCGCGATTTTAGGTGGATGCGTTGGTAGGTGGTGCAGCCGCGCAGACGGTAATTTCGCGGCAAAAGCCAGGGCGAACGCTCGCTGCATCGCCCAACCACTACGCCATGCCCACGCGGAAAAAGAAGAGGCCTCCTAGGGGCTCACCAGCACCACTATTAAATTCTCTGCGTAGCTAGCAACAACGACGACGGTGCTCTGGCTGCTAGCTTGGCCCGTGCTAGATGGCGGGGATGCGATAGAATGCTAGAGTGCAGCTCCTGCCATGCGTCGCCATTTTGGGGCTTCTTGGCACCTCAAAATAGTCGTATGAGGAAAGCGCACGCCGCGGTGTCTCCGGGTAAGGATGTGGCATTTATAGGAAGCGTTCGCTCTCGTTGAGGTGCTTGAAATTGCTTGGAAAGATTTGCTGGAAGCCTGCGACGTCGCAGTGTTGGTAGGTTAGGCGGTGCCATGCGATGCCGTTTTAGGGCTACGAGTGACTCCAAAATGGCTAGCGGCCCCAAAATGGCATCGTGGGAAATGCGCACCTGGGCATGGCCATTCTCTCTGGATTCGAGCGCAGGTTTCAGCCCGCACATTGCCATTTTGTCTGAGCTAGGCGAGCGCATTTTCGCGGTTTCGCACGACTCAGATCTCGCTGTGGTGGAGTTCTTGCCATACATTACCATTTTGGGGTGCCCAGCGATCCCAAAATGGCAGCGTGGGGAAAGCGCGGGGCATCACGATTCTCCTACACGATCACTCCCTATCCACATTTCTGCCATACATTCACAATCACGAACGCTCGGCTGTTCCTGCTGGACGTTGCCATTTTGGGGCTATCTGCCACCCCATAATGGTACTTTGGAAAGGGCGCACCAGGGGATACCACCATCACTCCCCTCCGTGCTCTACGCGCTCACTGCACGACTTTGCTATCGCTGTCGCATACATTTCTGAGCGACTGCAGCGCAATTTTGGGTAAAAATAATGTGTTGGCAGCTCTCTGCACCGTTCGATGCGGGTGGGAAGCGCTGGGGCACTTTAGCGAGCTGCAGTGGCTGAGGCAATGGGGCGGTGTCATTAGTCAGCGCAATCCCGCGTCCCATCTCCAACCACCAGCCGCATCATCAATCAACCTCACCCATCGAGATGCAACAACCCCCACTCCCGCCTCCGCCTCTGCCTGCTGCGAACCCTAAGCCGCGCCTCCGCCCGCATCCGCAGCCGTCGAGTGCCGCATGGCGCCCTTCCAAACGCCATCGCAGCTCGCAATCGCACTCACGACCGTCGTCCGACTCTTCCAGGAACAGTCGCGCCTTCAGCTCGGCTACGAAGCAGGCCCTGCAGGAGCTCTACGGCGCGCTGTGCTGGCACTGCGACAGCGGCAAGCCCGACGTGGCCCACATCTTCGCCGTCGACGATGACACGGTAAGCCGCGCGACGCAAGGCCTGCGCCAGGCGACGCAGACCTGCCCGCCTGCTAACAAGTGCCTAGTTCGACGACTACAAAGAGCTCGGCCTGCTGAACCTCGAGTCGCACCACAGTCGCGACAACGGCATCCTCCTGTGCGGCACCTGCCATCGCCATTACGACCTCACATGGAAACCCGTCCTCCTCATCGTTCCCACCCACCTCGATTTCTTCCGCGAAGCCGAAATACGCTGGCAGACACTATATCGCGAGAGCGCCGGTCCCCGCATCGTCCCGACGGCAGAGGCATACCACGGGTACTCGTTCCCGCCGCAGCAAGCTGGGCACGACGGTCCTGAGTACGGCGGTCTGTTTTCGACATATGCAGACTCCGACTTCATTGGCCCAGCCACATACCACGGTGATGGATACTTTGCACCCAGGCAGTGGCATGGAGATCCCATGGCTATCATCTACCGGGCAATACGGGCTGCCGAGAGGCTGATCCGGCCTCGGGGCTTGCCGTTGGCTGTGAGAAGGCGCATCCTGGAGCTTCGCGACTTGTATGAGCAGGGGAACAGGCTGCTGGACGAGCCGCTGCAGGCTGGGCATGCGAACTATCCACAACAGGGCCCGGCGGACGGCGCAGACGCATTCAGTCCCGATTCCGCAGGCCTACATCCACCAGACACTGGCTCTGGCGACTTTCCTCCCCCAAGAGCTCCTCCCCCATTCCCGAGCCATGATGGTAATAATCACGGCCAGAAACGCTCATCGCAGCCTCCGCCTGCAGCAGACCACCAGTCGGCGGTCCATGACATGCTGCCTGGGCCACTCTCTCCTCCGAATAGCGTCCTGTCGCCGTCCCCACGCAACGGGAAGCGCACACGCAGCGAGCAGGAACACAAAGAGTCCGAGGAGGCGTCTCCAAAACGGCTGCGAACAACGGTGGACGAGAAGAGCACCGGCAAGCTCACCAACATCCTTCCAGGCATCCAGGACAGATTCGACTCGTCTCCAGATGCCGCATCCATGTCTAGGCGCGCCGACGTCTCCGGCTCAGATGCTAGCGGTTCTGCTGCTTTCACCGTGCCAGATGACAAGGGGATCCAGCGTTGGCAGTGGGGCCCTCAGTGGAGGACTGAGGAGATCGTGGCCCATCGAATGAAGATTTTGTATTGGTGGATGACACCAGAAGGCGCGTTGGGCGGAATTGGAGAGACTCGAGAAGGGAACGTGGTCCGATCGTCTCCGTAGTGGATTGTCCAAGCGCCGAACCAAGGTGGAATGTTGACTCAGGATGATGATGACCAGGTGGTCGACTCCACACAGTCCTTCTTTGAGGATGCCGTGCTGGTGGGAAGGAACCTCAGCGCAGAGAGACGAAGGAGTTGAGAGCGGAGGGACAAGCGAGGCAAGTATGCCACTGTCTTCATCGAGCCATAGCTGACATATACCAGCAGCAAAGGGAACCAGCCTCTGCCGAGCCAATTCTCCGTCTTCGTCCGTCCTACGAGCATCCGCATCCGCATCCTCGCCGCCTCCCCCCACAGCGTGTATGGGGACCTTCTCTCCATCGGCAATGTACGCATGGCTACCCCAGCCCTATACTCCTACTGCCGGAGGTAGGTCGTCGGTGGAGATGGGCTGCTCGTAGTGGACAGGACTAAGTAACAGGAGTCACGAAGGTGAAGAAGAGGTCGAACAAGGAGCTACCTCCTGTTCCCGCGCAGGTTCATGGTCACTGCCCCAGTAGCCTGCCCAAAGCCTAATGAACTAGTCCGCGACACTCATTAAGCTCATAAACGCGTCCGCTTCCGTCGCCGTAGTCAGAGATTGTTACCGCCCTCAACTTTAAGACCTGCGAACTCATTCTGGTAACGAGCATGGCAAACATCTTTCCCACTGTGCCCGCAATTAAGGTTATGAATGTGGTCATGGGTTACAAGGTGGGGAACCACCCGGGCTGCTCAGGAGCAGCCTCTTGATATTGCGTCGGTGGTGGGTGGTTAGAGTGGTTATCTGACCCGCAGTCAATCAATATACAAGAGCAAGCTGGCCATAACTCTCACGTAGGAAGGAATCGAATGTATCGCAGCAACAATGCAGACTTTTCCCTATGTAGTAGGGGTGTGTGTTGGTTGCCGCCTCTCTCACGGAGAAAGACGGCATACTTATAGCCCATGCATCGCCAAGAAACTCAGTAGCCATGTTACCATGGCGCAATATTCCTCCTCGGTGGTGTGGAAGGGCTCGTCTCCAATAGGAGCGGGTCCGTGACCACCAACATGGCTCAGATGTCCAAGGGCATGTTAGCCTACCTATCTCGGCTCATTAGGTTCAAGGAAGCCAAGGCACCGTCTATTAATTTTGCGTCAAGCCCACATTGGATGACGAGCGGCTGAAGGTGAAGTAGAGTACTCACATCAGCCCGCACTTGCTCATGAACGCACCTATTTGGTTGGCCGAATGGCTGGCCTTGTGGCAGTGAGCATCGGCAAGGAGACGACGAGCGGCCTGGGGGACGTACAGGCATAAGGCCGCGTGTGGTTTAGGCATGCGACTGCGGCAAGGGGTATACCCTCAGTCGACTGCTTCACCATGGAGATTGCCAGCTCGGCTCCAGTTGGCAACCTGACCCTCAGAGTGGTTAGGGCGAGATACGGCATCAGAGCCTCCTGCTCATCTCCATGGCTAGGTTCCTGACCTCCAGCGGAAACTGAGACGGCATCAACAACTAAAGAAGCCATCGTTTCCAGCTTCCGCGTGCAGAAGGTGCTCTGAAACGGAATGGCGCAGGGACTTCACATTATACCGCTGATGCTGCACTGTGCGGGCTCTGGGGTTATGAGGCACGCCTAGAGCTCTCATCTAGTCTTCTCTAGTGGTCGTGTTGCGGCACTTATAGGCTGTTGACTTGTCGATGATTAGAGAACCATAATTTTATAGAATTTCATACCTCTCGTACGCGGCAGGAACATCCTATTAAGCGTTTACTAGACTTCACATCGAGGGCGATGAGCTGCCTATTCACGGGGACAGTACGCATTCGTAGAGATGGTATCGCGCTCAGTTGTGTGCCAATCGTTGCACCTTCGTGAATCCTCCTTCTCCCGCTTCCGCTCATCCCCCCCTTGTCCAAACGCACCAACCTCAACCGCGCCGCAGCTGGCCTGCCCAGACATACTATCACCAAACTCACCTCGACGTTAAACAGCTATCTCTGCAAGTGTTCCAGGGCCCATCGGCAGGCATCCGCAAGTTCCAGCCCCACGCTGAGTTGCCCTGCTCAACGATATCGTGCGGCTCGCGCGGCATATTCTGTCCATCACTGCGAAAGTCCCTTCCAGTCCTGGGTTAGACGCCATGCTACAGCACTGCTAGCACTTCGAGAAGCCGAACATGGAAAAGTGCCACATACTTTCCAAGATAGCGGTACCTTTGTGTGGGCCGCGAAGTTCTCTCTCCTAACAACGTCACACAACTGCTTCGCCGCCCGAGTAGATAGCCCCTCGTAATATGCTAGCCTTGTTACTTAGCAGCCACAGCAAGCTCGCCGGTAATACCGCTGTAGCTAGGAGAGCGGTATCGAACACCTACACTATACGAACTAGCAACTGGCAGATATAGACAAATATAAAGCAAGGCGAAGGCAAGATTAATGGATTAGGCCAAGGATTCGGCGACGCATGCTCCACACTTAGGGAGCTGCATGAGCTCCAGGTAATCCTTAAGCGGACCAAGTGGTTTACAACTATGGCAGACAGTGGCCTATATTCGCACATTAGGTTGAGGGGAGGAAGGAGAAGGAGAAGGGAGTGGAAACATAAGTAGAGCAAAGATTGGAGTTCATGGCAGAGTTGCCAGTACCAGGGATAGAAAAGACGCAGCTTCAGCCAACCTGAACCGAACCTCAAATGTCGCATCCCCACCTGGGTAAACGCGGCTCACCGCCACCTGTATTGAATTACTTCTTTGTATCGCACGTAACTACAAGGAACAGAATAGGTAGAAGCAGATCCAGCCTCCATCCGCGGAAGCGAGGCACCTTGGACTACCCAGAAGACAGCGCGCCGCCACTCCGCAAACCGAAGGCCTAGCTGCGGACTCAGGTATGCCACACGCGCATCTCATTGAATGCCGAAGATGCGTGGACACCGCGTTTTCTGAGCATGGCCCCTTTCCCAGGGCATGGTTACACATTAATTAAGCAAGGAAACGCTCACCACGAAACGATCCTATCGCACAGCTCAAGCGCGGCGACTACATGAGTACTACTCAAAGCAAATTACACAACTAAGCTTCTTGATGCCACCTCGTAAGGAGGCATTACGCAGCGAGCCCCCAGAAGTCCACATAACTACCCCAACAACGAGTAAGGCCCAAAAACCGTAGGCGAACAACGAAACTAAGCACAGCGCTTCTCCTGAGCCGGCTCTGCGCGCGAACGACCTCGTATTACGTTATTTGTAGCGGCGCGGGACAGGGATACCACTGACAAACGCTGCGCCCATGCGCGCAAAAGCATACATCCCACATAAGTCAGCCTGGAAGCTATGTACCCTAGCGGAAATCCCCTTTCTCCAATCGCAGGTGATGAGCGCGGATTGAACAATCACCGTCCAAGACCAGCTTTTTCTTCTTTCATTACGTTAATCAGAAAGGAACACCATTCCTAGCAGGATATGAAGATTATAGAACAGCCGGAATTCAAACAGGACCTCTGGCCCCTCAATGGCTCCTTCCCAAGCGCCACCTGCTTGCTCAAGCTCCAGCATCCACCTCCTTCGTCCATCTGACCTTGAATCATTTCACATACTCATGTACCGCATTTCTACCGGCGTCCAATAAGAAAGGGTTGCAGAGAAACCCAAGAGCTCTATAAGGCTTCCTGTGGTCAGCTTTAGGCCAGGCCCTACGCTGCGTGATGATGCAAGGCCCATAGTAAGACTAAATTACGAAAACAGCAGTTGATCCGCGGTCCCACAATGCGACACATTTGCCATTAGCGCGTTGGAAGGGCAAAGGAACGCTCTATTTATCAGGCTATCCTAGTTCTCCATGCACGCGTTAGTAACACAGGCGTTGCTTAAGCACCAGAGCAACAACGCAAATTATCCAACATTATAGCCAGGGATGGGAGGGGCTTCTTCTGATCGCGCGGTTTGGTAATCCCAATAAGATTGTAGTCTATCCTTTGGGGTAGTGGGGAGGTAGGACGACGGCGGGATGAGTAGTTGGCCAAGGTAGGTTTTGATAGGCATTTGCGGCAGTTTCGATGCGGCCCCGTGGGAGCGGCTGAGGGCTTCGAGGTTAGACTTTGTAGCGGGCGGGAGCTACATAGTCTACAGCTTCTTGCACTTACTCAATTTAAGGCGTCCACTAGAAGAAGTTCATGCTTCATCCACGCCTTAATTCGGAATTAAGGAACAGCGCACTTGAAGATGCGCCGCCGGTGGGCGTGACCGCATTTCATCCAGGGAATAATCGAAAGACGGGTAGTTATCCCGTACAGCATTCTAGCGCCAGGTTGTGAAGTCCATAGTTACGACCATGCGAGAAGCGAAGTCAAATGGGCTAGAACTGAGACTTCTACCTAGTACAGGCTGAGCATTCGTTTACCATGCTGCAGCACTCCTGGCGATGCTGAAGTAGGATATGCTCGCATCAAGCTCGTGTGTCATGGAGCATTATAAGAAGACGGGAATAATCTGGAAACACAGGTAATGTCCAAGAAGTTAATCTTAGGATAAGAATGAGGGTGGCAGGATCAGAGCTGTATATTTCCCTACTAGACTAGGGTCTTTCGAGCCATCCATGGTTGAAATTATTCGATTGATATGCCGATAGTAGAGGAAGGTAGTAGAGGGGACGAGAGGCCTCGAATGCGACTTAGAGATAAGGTAAAAGGTGAGACGGCAGTGTACCACTACCTAGGTTTCTTAGATAGGGCAGGTGTCGTCGGCGAACGCTCGAACACGCGTCTGTAAGCAAGGAAGATCCCAGGGCGCTATTAGGCGATGTAGCCACGAGTTCAGCACGCGTACTTGGTCTCTACACACCCGTCGGTAACAGACAACGTTGCAGTTCGTGGATAAGGGCGACCGCTTCACAGAGAACGGCTTCTTATGCAGGCGATTAACCACAGAGTATCGCTAATGCTAACGCCGGCGCTCGCTGTGGCTTCTGCGCCAGACATGGAAAAGCAGGGTTCTCAACTATCGCTTCGACACAGGTGGAAGTCGAGCTTACTAAGAGAGTATGGTAAAAGCGCGGCGTTAAGGAGAATTAGGAGGCCTCCGTCGTTCGCCATCCCTTAAGAGTAGGTTGCGACTATAGGCAGAGTCAGCGCTAAGCTAGAGCTAGGACATGGCTATCCGCAACCGCCATCAGCCCAGGCCTAATTAATTCAGCGTGGGCGGTATACGTCTTCGTCGTGCATCAGTAGCAAAATAGCGGAGCTTTATTATCGAGATAGAATAACTAGATACACTAACCAATCACCAACTACTCCAGGACCTGGGTATCTTCTAAACTACCCTTCTAATGTGTAAGGGCTAGGTTCGCGGTCTCTACTGCTGTAAGCGTCCCCAAACACCTAGCTAGGTAAGTTAGCTGCAGGCAGCACTGTCTCCACGAGCTGTAAGGATAAGGGGTGCTAGCAGAGTAGGTTAGGTTAAATTTAGCTATCTAAAGGTAAGAAGTAGAAGAATACTCTAAGAGGCTCTATATACAGAGGTGCTAAGCGCTAAGGCGCTAGGCTAGATTACGTAACAAGGTTACGTAACCTAAGGTTATATAACCTAAGGTAAATCTTTAAACTAGACTATTATATTACTCTCTCTTATAGAGAGAGCTTGTCTCTAAGCTCTAAAATACGCCTTCTAGATTCTCTCTTCTTCTAAAACTTCTGTGTTATACTCTTAACTATCTCTTTTAGCTTATAGTAAGTATATTTATGTTAGTTTTAAACTAGAAGCGCTTTTATAGCTACTATCTTCTCTCTAGTTACTCTATTCTTTATAGAGCTCTTGTTTACTAGAAAGAAAGAGGCTTATATAGTTTTAAACTAGAAGGCTTATTTCTATATTTATAGAGCGGCTTTATTATAAGCTCTCTTCTTAAATAATACTATAAGCTTAGTAGAGTCTTAAATTACTTAGTAGCGTCTTTATATTACTTTTATATCTTTTACTCTTATAAGTTTTAAATTCTCTACTATCTTCTCTAGAGTCTTCTCTTTTTTATACGCCTTAATCTAAGTATCTAATTATAATAGTAGCTCTAGCTTATCTAGGTATACTATATAAAAGTCTCTTATCTTATAGAAAGTATTAATAAAGCCTATAGTATTATACTAGATAGAGTTAGAGTTATAAGTAACCTATATAGTATAGTATTAAAGATAATTTTAATAAAGATAGCTATCTAGAATTTTATATACAGGCTATTCTAGATTACTATCTTTATTAAAATTACCTTTAATACTACGCTATATAGGTTACTTATAATTCTAACTCTACCTAGTATAATACTATAGGCTTTATTAACGCTCTCTATAAGGTAAGAGACTTTTATATAGTATACCTAGATAAGCTAGAGCTACTATTATAATTAGATGCTTAGATTAAGGCGTATAAAAAAGAGAAGACTCTAGAGAAGATAGTAGAGAATTTAAAGCCTATAAGAGTAGAAGATATAAGAGTAACACAAAGGCGCTACTAAGTAATTTAAGAACCTACTAAGCTTATAGTATTATTTAAGAAGAGAGCCTATAATAAAGCTACTCTATAGACGTAGAAATAAGCCTTCTAGTTTAAATCTCTATAAGAAGAAAGTAACTAGAGGGAAGGTAGTAGCTATAAAAGCGCTTCTAGTTTAAAACTAATATAAATACACTTACTATAAGCTAAAAGAGATAGTTAAGAGTATAATATAAGAGTTTTAGAAGAAGAGAGACTAGAAAGGCGTATTTTAGAGCTTAGAGACAAGCTCTCTCTATAAGAGAGAGTAATATAATAGTCTAGTTTAGAGATTTATCTTAGGTTATATAACCTTAGATTACGTAATCTTATTACGTAACCTAGCCTAGCGTCTTAGCGCTTAGCACCTCTATATATAGAGCCTCTTAGAGTATTCTTCTACTTCTTACCTTTAGATAGCTAAATTTAACCTAACCTATTCTACTAGCACCTCTTATTCTTATAGCTTGTAGAGATAGTACTACCTGTAGCTAACTTACCTAGCTAGGTGTTTAGAGACGCTTATAGTAGTAGAGACTGTAAAGCTAGCCCTTATACTAGTATAGAGACGCCTTTTAATACCTCTAATTATAATTAAATAAGCTACGCAACTACCTTCTCTAGAAGTAATAATACACCTAGTATATTATAGAGAATAGCGATTTCTTTTATAGTAATAAAAATAGCGCCTCTCTGCTAGCTATATATAGGTAGAAGTATAAGCTACCTCTACTAGGTTACCTACCTAATTTCTACGATCTTAGTGTTATTAAGAGCGTATTTAATATTCTTAAAGAACAGGCTAAAGAGCGCCTCTCTAAGTGCAATACTATACAAGAAGTTAAGAACCTACTATAAGATAAGTAGAGTAAGATTACTTAGAACAAAATATAGCGCTAAATTATTAAGTTACTCTAGTATTATGGCTAGGTAGCGCGCAACAGCGAGAGACGCGTAAAATTAAGGCTCTAGTAACTTAATTATAAACTACAACACTAGAAAATAAGCCTGTATACGCCTCTCTATATAAATATAAAGCTTTAAGTCTAATTTCTATATATTTCTAACCTAGAAACTATAAAAAAACCCTTATTGTATAGGTGTTTGTATGGCGCGGCGGTATTTTAATAGTTCGCTTACCTTATCCGAAAAGGCTTAGTTTTCTCTTCTAGGGCTGTGGCCTTAAACTGTAAAGAACTCTACTTGCGCCTAATGCTAGAAGGCTCGAAAGGATTACGCTCTCACGAGTCGACCTACAAGTTCAAGACTACCTCTAACCTGCGACTACGCTCACTAGGCACAAAAGCTCAACGCCCATTTCGAAGGAAGTATTAGTGCCACACGGGGCTGCATTGGATATCTCCTATTAATAACACAAGTGCGGTCTTGTGGCGTGGCGCACATAAGATTGTTGCATTAGGCGCCACTATTAGTTCCCCATTCATTATCGAATACCTCACCTCTTGTCCAGATCCATTTATCGTTCTACCGCTGAGCTTCGGATCGCACGCACGCGAGACTATCAGGAGGCTGCAGAGGTTCGCATAATGAACGAGGAGCTCAACCATTGCGTGAAAAGTGAGCACGCTTTCGGGTAGAGACAAGGTCTATTTATTAGGCATGCGCGTTCACGGGGGTTACCCCCTAGCTCATATTATCATTGCATAAAGGATGCATCTTAATCTAGAAAGCAACGCTGGAGCTTGTCCTAAATGGGGCGCCTCAACAGAAAAGAGCGAGTGCACTGTACTGGGTAGAGGATAGGGAGAAGTCGCGTTCGAAAACTACTCCTGGAGCAGCATGTGTAGCTCCCAATCTGTGAGGAACCAGGGGCATCAAACCACTTCAAACAACGATATCCCGCTCTGTGCCGACTCCACCGTGCGTTGCGCCTTGCGCCGCGCATCTTCCAGCAATCTATCTGCGAACAGAAACCACAGCCAACACAACTCCCCCATTCTAGACCACACTGCCTAATCGCCAGTCCCAATTCGAAGCACTCAAAATGTATTAGGTACGATTCTAGTAGTCTTCGGCCTTGGTCGCGGCCACGCTAGGTTTCGAGCGTCACGTTGAAAAGTTATCCTAAAAGGTAAGGACATGCAAGATTATCCAAGCATAAGATTCTTTTAGGAGCAAAACAATTAATCCTTTTACTCTTTTCAGTTATAACCTTTTATATATCCGCTAACAGATTCGTATATATCTCGTGCCTTCCTTTCTTCTGTTTCTACTGCATTATGCTAGTTATCATACCTCACTCTCTTCCACAATCACCCCCACGTCCTCTACACCAAGCTGCACACCTGCGCAGTCTAGCCACAGAAGCTCCTCTCTATCCAGTTCGTTAGGTGGTGGTGGATAACATGTTTGACCAGTGGTCTAACTTCTTCACCCCCCATGGGCAACCTATTTACTCCTCTTCTCTGGGCGATATGGCAAGCAGCGGCGACTCCTTCCCCTGCCCTTCGGCGGCGCGCCTCGTTACCAACAAAGCCACCACACACAAGAAGCAGTGGGCTTATTCTAACTTAGCGCTCGAAACATAGGCCTGAATATTATTATAGGGATCCTATTCCGAAGAGGAGCAACAGGCCCCCTTAGAGCACCAGCACCTTAAACGGCCCTGTATCGGGAAGACACAATAAGCTAATCCCAAATGCTAGCGGGGAGGTGGCGGTGTTGAAAGAGGACTGCTGCCCCTGGGAACATGTATATAACGCCGATGCCTGCGCTCAGTCGTACGTTGTCAAGATGATAGCATCGTCGATAGTAATCAAGCAAGGCGCTAGTATCTTCCGGCCATCGCTCAAGTTAAGTTAGATGTGCTTCAGGAGGCTGTATTTCACGGCGGAGGCTTAAGAATGCCACTATTAGCGTCAGCGTCTGTCACTCCAGTGTTCTTGCCTGGAACACCGGTGTCCGATGATGGTGTGGGTGTCCCGCCACCTAGTCCAGAGACGCTGAATCTCCACGGTTAGTGCTTCCGCCGGCGTTCTCGTACGGTGCTCGCAGCGGGTGCGGATCAAGGCTCTTGTAACGCATCCTTTCTACTGAGATGAATCGGCTCTACCATAGCGCTGCCGTATGCGGGTGAGGGAGCTGGAAGACAGGGTTGGGGTTTGTTGTAAGCTCTAAGCTTCTCCATCTACATGGGAGATACATTCTCCCAAACCTACAGCTTACTGCATCGTTCCAGCACCACCATAACTAGCACAAACCGCCATGGGCCTGCGCAATTGGACGGCTAGGAGCAAGGGGACCCGTCTCAGTCTTCTGCTAAGTCCAAGCATAGACAATGTTAATGTCCAAACGCTTGAACAGCCACGCCTGCGGATGACCAGTTCCTGACGAGCAACCGCTTGCTCCTGTGGCATAACAACCGCCATCTCCGCCACAGGTACCTTATTGCTGGCACTTAACGACTGCCTTTAGTTTCCTGCACCGCTCGCGCCGTTTCCTCCTTGTATCACCACGGATCATTATTATTATCCTTCCTAAGCTCTCTACCTTCACTATTGGACAAGGACGCCGCTTCCCCTTATTTCAGTCTACTTGATCACCAAACTTCATGTTTTTGCCTTCTTCAGACATGACCTTGCTATCCCTGCGCGATAGCGTTTCTCCAGAGCAGCTTTCGCGGCACTGATGGTATCATCTAAATACACGCATGCGCCTCCACAGCTGCACCCAGCACCACCGTCTGGCTGTTCCCGAGAAGGTTCTGTTCTGCCTGCAGGGCGCAAAACTCCGTGCGATGCTTATCGACCCGTGATATGACTCTGGAGGCGAAGCCATCGGCGCGGGCCACCTCGGTAAGCACCATCCATGGCATGAGCCGGAGCATAGACCGGGACTTAAAGGCAAAAAGACGTTCAAGTCAGGCTCTGCTGAAGTAGCGGATGAGAGCATGGCACCGTTCCTAAATGGTGACGGCTTGGTCTTGGGGCCCGCCCCAGGAGGCGCTGTTCCAGTCCAGCTCCTAGGTCGCGATTCGGGTTAGCTAATGCCGATACCGAGACCAGAGCGTAGGTGTTTCCGCATTTCATGAGCCTCTTTGTTGAAAATTGGTTCTCGATGTACTAGAAACGCGACGGACTCAGAGAGCCTCTCTACATCGCTGACAATGAGCACTGCTGATGTTGAAGCTCTAGCACTCTCAGATCCCGAATAGCTGCCACACTGCTGATTGCTGTCGCACTGAGCATTGTTGTTGCGCCGAGGAATGTTTTCACCCTGAGGATTGCCGTCGCGTTGGGGATTGTTGTTGCATGTGGTCCTCATGGCTAGGGTTGCTAGTCATGTCAATGGGAGCAGGTTCGACGGTGGCTTGTCGAGGACGATAGCCTTCCAGTTCAGGTAGTCTGCTGCAGGATTTTGGTATGCCCACGGCGATCGCGTAGACAGACTTAAGAGGAAACTGAATGCGCCGTATCTCGTCATATCCACAGCCGTAGCCCCAATCTGTAATCCGTGTGAGAATGGCTGACCCACACTGAAGGATATCTGGTCCCAATGGTCTGGATTCGCTAGCCTTCCACCTTATATACTTCTGCTCATCTGGGCACTATGGCACCAATAGGCGGGTGGGGAAAGTGCCGCTGTGCGAAATGTCTTCATGCTCTTAGGAGTGTTGTAAGCGAGAGGGAGAGGTGGCTTGTCTATGAGGTGTGCGCAGGGATTCCCGGAATCTTCTCTAAGATTGGTGGAGAGTGTCTGTCTTTGCTAATAGTTTCTAGGTTAAAGCCGTTCCCTTCATCATTACAGCCCCTTCTAAGTAGCACAGCTGCGTGCCCTGTCGGCTTGCGCTTGAGCACTGGTGGACTTCCAGGTTCACTCTCTGCTGGCCAACTGCATAGATAGATGGATAAATACGTGACTGCTCTTTTATCTGTTGTCAGCGGATCCAAGTTTGTTAGTATCTTATTGGGGAAGTCAAACCGGCTCGCACGAAGGGCAGTTAGACTGGCGTTCTCTGGTTGTTTTGGGGGTAGGAATGTGTCCTAATTAGTAGCGTGCGCCACCTGCATTCCTGAGGAGGAGTCACAGGGAATCTGGCCATTGGCGTGGAGGTGGAGCTTGCGCAAAGGTTGGTATCGGTACTAGCTGAAGAAGAGTTCGACATGGAAGAATTTCGTTTTGCTGCTAGATGTAGATTAATTAAAATCACACCCATGACATGCGGAGTGCTTGTCGACTTTGTCGCGGAGCGGAAAGGTACAGACTGGTACCAGTGCGCTTCTACTGTCCGAAAGGTTCGCTACTCAGCAGCATGGCGGCCACGACGGGCACAAGCCAGAAGTTTACCGTGTTAACCTAGAGGCCTTTTTCAGACGCAGGGTGCATAAGGCATGGAGGTGGTGACGAATAGGGTGATTTCGGCGATTTTTTTCTTAATTCAGTATACTTTTACTTACTAAGGGTTGACTTAGATCTGCGTTCGCGCGACACGTTAACCGCAAATATTAAGGCCGCTCCGCGATGTCTCTCCTTCCGAAGTTCGAACGCAGCACTGTGCTAACACCTCCGACGCTCCCTTCGTCATTTGGTTGGAGCTTTGGTTGTTCTTGTACGCATCGACAAGCTCCTGCGTTAGAGGCTAATTACAAATCGCAAACGTATCCTTCCCACAAACCAAAGAATACAATAAATGCCACATCATGCGCAATGAACCCCCTCTATAGGCCCTTACAGATCCATTAAGTATGGCTTACTAGACCTAACGCCAGGCAGTAAACTAATTATATTGCTCGATTGGCACTGCTGGATCCGGATTTATTAGATGAATTGCAGAGTATTAAGACATAAGTTAATTAATTAAGAATACGAGAAATATAGCTATATATATACATAACTAGGTTACGTAAAGTAGTAACTATATCTAGTAATACACTCTTCTAGCTTAGAGTATATATAGAAAGCTATCTAAGAAGGTAAGGCTTTTAACTATACTTAAAAAGATAATTAATAATTATCTTCTATAAATATACCTCTTAGTGCTATAGTGTTCTATAAGAGCTACCTCTCTTATAAGAGAACTCTATAGAGTTAAAAGAGAAGTGTAGAAAGTAGAGAGATAAGAGATCTATATATAAGGCTATACCTATTTCTAATTAGAAAGTCTAATATAGGTTCTAGAGGTTAGATTTAGATAGTAGAGTGTTTAAGTATTTAAGTAATAGTATAATACCTCTCTACTACTAATCTCTATAGCTTCTACGTAGGTAAAAAGAGAGATAGAGTAATAGTAAAGGCGTAAATTAAACTTAAGAGTAGAGAGTAAAAAAAAGAAAGAATATCTTATTTAATAGCTTTTAGAGTATTTTTATAGTTATCGCGACCTTTTATAGCTTATAGTAACTTTATAGAGTAGATTATTAAGTAGACGTTAACACGTTACTATATATTTTATTAAGACTAGACTTATTATAATAAACGTAGCCTATTAATTTTATAGTTAATCTAATAGATTATAATAAACGTAGCTAGTTAAGATATAATAGAATTATGTATAAAACTAGTATATATATACGTTAAAATTATAAGAAAATAGTTAAATTAATATAGTATACGCTTCTATAGTAGAGCTAAAAGTAAAATATAGATAAATAGTTATCTTAGAAGTTTTAAAATACTAGCAAATTAGGTATATATTACTTAGGTTAGATTTACTATCTAATCTAGTACTAGCGTAAAAGGTTCTTAGATAGCTTCTACTACTCTACTAAGAATAGTAGAACCTTTAACTTACTAGAAATATTCTTAAGCTTTAGCTATTAAATAAAGTAGGCGTATTTTTAAGATAATAGAATCTTTATAAGTCTATTAGCTAGTATTTAACCTATAGAAATCTATTTAACGTTAATTCTTTAGTTTTTAACTTTCTAGTAGAGCTATATTTAGTATACGTTAACGTATTTAAGCTTTATCTAAAGCTTCTCTATAGCCTTAGTTACTATATCTATAGTCTACTAATTATTACACTAAAGCTTTAGTTTAATATTAAGGTTTAGCTTTAGGTAGTAGAAAAGTAGGTTCTACTACTCTATTTCTAAAGCTATCTTTAAAAGCGCTAGAAGCTCTACCTTAGTTATTAATTTAGTTACTATCTATTATTTTGTAGCTTTTTAATCTATAGGTAATCTATATAGCTTAAAGATATAGCCTTTAGAGCTTACTCTAGTATCTAGGTTATTACTAAATAAAGTATCTAAGGCTCTATAGAAGATAGGCTCTTTAAAATCTATCTTCTAGAAGTATTTCTTCTTCGCAGCGTATTGTAATACTTTAAGTATAAGAGTTTTTAACTCTATAAGATATTACTACATGTATATAGCGGCGTAGAGATATTATTAACCTAGGTTAATTAAGTATTAAGCTAATACTAAGTAAGCTCTTAATATATCTAGATGTGTAAAGTAGAAAATATATACTAGCAAGCTAACTAGCTACTAGAAAAGCTTTGTTTACTCTCTATTAGGTGCCTCTATAGATTTTACAAGGTTATTCTCTCTTATAGAGAATTATAGATACTTAGTACCTAGTTTTAGAAGTAGGTTAAACTTATTAGCAACCTTATTAATAAAGAAATTCTAGATTAGCTAGGTTAACGCTACTTCTATATTTCTTATAACTTGTATACCTAGAAACTAATTAAGTTAATCTATCTTTCTAATCTTATACTTTTTAAGTAGGTAGTGTTTAAACTCTACGTAAACGTCTATATTATCTAGGTAGATAAGTATAATAATATTATTAATAAAGAAGAAGACTATAAGCTTATTACTAGTCTATAGGTATAGTATAATACTTATTTTAATAAGTTCTAACTTCTTAAGAGTCTCTATAAGGTTCTTATACTATAGTAGAGGTACTTTCTTTAGCCTATACAGAGCTTAATATAGCTCTAAGAGCTTGCTAAACTAACTAGTAAAACCTTCTAGAGTATAGTAGTAGAGCTTCTATAGAAGCTTTACATTTAAGAAGGCGTTTATAGTGTTATACTAATATATTAGTAATCTAAAGGCGGTTACTATAGCTACTAGAGCTTAAAAGATTCTTACTACTAAGGTAGTAGTATAGATATCGCTCTATTATATTTAGAGATTTTCTTAAACTACTAGACAAGCTTTACACTTAAGTAGATATTTATCTTTATTAAATTTATATAATAATATCTATATAAGTAGAAGGTACTCTACTATAGTTAACGCTAGCGTTACTAACGTCTTCTTAAAGTACTCTTTCTTAAAGTAGTTACTAAACTTCTTCTATATAGCCTCTTTAAACTTAGCTTTAAATATATAGCCTTTAATATTCTTATAATACTTAGGTAGAGGTAGTATCTAATTATAGTAGTATTTTAACCTTATAAGCTCTCTATTAACTCTTAGTTTATTAATATAGCTTACTAAAGCTATAAATATATAGTTATATAAGTTTATTAATAGTATTAAGTTAAATATTTAAGCTTTCTTTTATACTTTAATTACGCTAGCTATATATTTAGGTTTTAGAGAAGAGTATCTATAGCGTCTACTCTATATTATATTACTTAGGTTTTTAGAATTAAGGTTTCGATATAGTAGAGTATTATTCTAGTATCTATCTAGTATATATTTAGAGTTTTCTATAGCTCTAAGAGGTCTTTATAGTAATTTAGCTTAAATAGTAGATAAGCTTAGCTTAGAGAGGTTAGTTTCTTAAAATACTAGAGTAATTAAGTAACCTCTTAGAGACTTATTACGCTTCTTAGCTTATTATTACTTCTTCTAGATTTGTATTTCTAGATCTTCTTCTACTAATTCTTTAGCTAGTATATATTACTCTAGTATTAACATCTATTTATCTAAAGTTATATTAAATAGGTATAATTAGCTCTATAGTAGTAGATTTTTAACCTCTACTATAAGCTCTTTATAAGAGATATTATATACCTTAATATTAATTATATTAACTACTAGAGACTTTCTATATTTACTACTATTATTCTTATATAGCTTATTACATATAAATAAAACGTCTTAAGTTTAGATAACCTTATTCTTTAAGAGTATCTAGATTCTAAAGATATTTAAGAAGTTCTATTCTAGTAGGTATCTAATATAAATATGTACTTCTAGTTTATTAGCTTTCTTAAAGTTCTTTCTATAAATATACGCTTAATAGCTAATAGAAATATAATAAGCTACTAATAGTTTATAGCTTATTACTACCTTATATAGAGTTTTCTAGCTATTTAATTTAATTAGCGTAGTGTTAAGAATCTAAATAGCTATAATAAATAGCTCTAAAGCTAGCTTTTTAGGTAATCTAGCTATAATTCTTATTACTTAGCTTTTTATAATTATTATATCTCTAGCTTTCTCTATATAACTATTCTACTTAGGTATCTTAGATAAGCTAGACTTATATTTAATATCTAATTTAATATAGATCTTAGTAAGCTTATTACTAAAACTCTTTTTATTATTAGTTCTAAGTATAATAACTAAGTACTTAAATTAATACTATAGTTTAGTAATTATTCTATGTATAGTAGATATTAATACTACTCTACTTTTTATAAGTAATATACGTTTTTTATACTAGCCTAAGAATTTATTAATTATGTAAAGTCTCTACTTATTCTTATTAAAATAGGTTTCTTTTATTAGTAGTAGTTAAACTAAATCTATCTCTATTTAGTAGAAGAAACGCTTTATAGATATTAATCTAGGTTTCTAGAAGACTTAATAATTTATTTTTAACTATATATAGGTATTATAGTTCTTCTAGTTAACTAGAGATATATTCTTCTTAAGCTTAAAGCTAGTAATAGCCTCTTCTAGGTACGTAATAGCTTTCTTATTTAGGTATACCTATAGTTAATAGGTCTTAGCTCTAGTAGTAATTATTACTAGTTATAAATTCTTTAATAGTTAATATACTATTATAAATATAGCGAATATTTTCTATAGATTAGAGTAGCTATTTTTATCTATATTAAGTAGCTAGTACCTCTATTTATACTCTAAGTTATAGACTATATTACTAGGCTTATTCTTATATAGAACGTCTCTACTAGAGTTAAAGTAGATTTTAACGTCTTAAGAGCGCGTAAGCTCTATAACGTTTATAAAAAAGCTCTCTACTAACACTATATAGGTAAGGCGTATTAGAGTTAGTTCTAATAAAGTATTAGTCTAGAGAATTATCTTTCTCTAAGCCTTAACTCTTATAGCTTACTCTCTAGCGTATATAATAACGTTTAAGTTAGCTTCTACTATCTTTTTCTAGCTCTAATTCTCTAAGTTATAGATGTAAATATTAGAGCTAGAGTTATAAATCTATCTATTAATAAGATATAGAGCTATTAGAACTACCTTCTAAGTTTCTAAAACCTTAGCTATTACGCTAAAGAAGTAGAATATAGAGTTAGTAGAAAAGATACTACTTATTAGCTTATTATTATTAAAGCTTAGTAGAGTAGTACTTACTTTTAGCGTAGGTTTATTTTACTATTTAGAGGTTCTCTAATTAGTAGCTTGTTTAAACTTCTTAGCCTACTTCTTTTTCTTCTTTTTCTTATTAAACTTAGCCTAAATTTTCGCGTTAGGCTTCTAGCCTATTAGGTAGATCTTTAGGTTAATATAAAAGTACTAGCTAAACTAGTAATAATACTTATAGAAGTACTCTAGTATCTTATAAGAGCTAGGTCTATAGTCTCTACTACTATAAGCGTCTCTAAATACCTAGCTAGGTAAGTTAGCTATAGGTAGCACGGTCTCTATAAGCTATAAGAATAAGAGGTGCTAGTAGAGTAGGTTAGGTTAAATTTAGCTATCTAAAGGTAAGAAGTAGAGAAAAGGCTCTAAGAGGCTCTATATATAGAAATACTAAGCGCTAAGGCGCTAGGCTAGGTTACGTAATAAGATTACGTAATCTAAGATTATATAACTTAAGGTAAATCTCTAAACTAGACTATTATATTACTTCTTCTTATAGAGAGAGCTTGTCTCTAAGCTCTAAAATACGCCTTCTAGGTCTTTCTTCTTCTAAAACTCTTGCGTTATACTCTTAACTATCTCTTTTAGCTTATAGTAAGTATATTTATATTAGTTTTAAACTAGAAGCGCTTTTACAGCTACTACCTTCTCTCTAGAGAGAAAGAGGCTTATTTTCGCGTTAGTAGAGTAGCTTTCTTACTAGCTCTCTTCTTAAATAATACTATAAGCTTAGTAGAGTTCTAAATTACTTAGTAGCGTCTTCGCGTTACTCTTACGTCTTCTACTCTTACAGGTTTTAAATTCTCTACTATCTTCTCTAGAGTCTTCTCTTTTTTATACGCCTTAATCTAAGTATCTAATTATAATAGTAGCTCTAGCTTATCTAGGTATACTACGTAAAAGTCTTTTACCTTATAGAGAGTATTAATAAAGTCTATAGTATTATACTAGGTAGAGTTAGAGTTATAAGTAATCTATATAGCGTAGTATTATAAGAACTAGGTTTATAGTCTCTACTACTATAAGCGTTCTAGAATACCTAGCTAGGTAAGTTAGCTATAGGTAGTACTATCTCTATAAGCTATAAGAATAAGAGGTGCTAGTAGAGTAGATTAGGTTAAATTTAGCTATCTAAAGATAAGAAGTAGAAGAATACTCTAAAAGGCTCTATATATAGAGGTGCTAAGCGCTAAGACACTAGGCTAGGTTATATAATAAGATTACGTAATCTAAGATTATATAACCTAAGGTAAATCTCTAAACTAGACTATTATAAGTATTAAAGGTAATTTTAATAAAGATAGCTATCTAGAATTTTATATATAGGCTATTCTAGATTACTATTAACTTTAATAGATAGCTACTTAGGCTCTACCTACTCTAGTAATAGCTCTAAGACTTTTCTTAACTAATTAATATAGAAGACGTTATATATACGTATATATATAAGTAGCTAAAGCTAGAAGAAGTAACTCTTTATAGTAATAATTAGGTAAGAGCTATATATCTATTAATTAAGCTTTATACTAGACTAATTTGTTAAAAAGCTATAAGGTTTAATATAGATAAGATTATCTATAGCAAAATTAGGTTTTTAGCGTTTTTTATTTACTTAGAGCGTTTACCTAGCTTACACTTTTATAATATTACCTTATATAATTTTAGTAGCTTTTTTTATAACATTATATTACTTCTTAGTAAAATTCTAAGCTTTCTAGCGTAAGAGACGCTTACGTAAAGTAGAAGCTTTTATTATACGCTTTTTCTAATTCTAGTAGTATACTAGCTAATATTTAAATTTAATTTTATATACTATTAGTTCTATAGTTTTATATAGTAATATAGCTTATACCTAATCTATATAGAGTAGAAGATCTAACTAATTATTCTAGTAGTAGTTAATAAATAGACGTAGGTGCTAATTAAGATATTAATTAATAATCTCTATATTTCTATTAGTTTATAAGTAGTACGTAGTAGAAAGCTTCTACTTAATTTCTATAAGCTAATAGAGCTTATTTATAAAGGTAGAGATAAACTATAGACTATAATCTAATATAATAGACCTAGAAGAACTATATATATGCTAGATATATTAGTAATATAGCTTTACTATATGTTAAGCTATAATTTTCTTATAGTAGAGTAGAGAGAAGCTTTACTTACTTAGCTAATCTATAATAACGTATACGTAGTTAAATTCTTTCTTATTAGAGAGAAAGCTCTTAAAATCTATAGAGACGTTCTACTAAGCCTTCTTAGAGATAGGTAGAGGCTTTAGAAGATCTAGTATCTTATTCTATAAAGTATAACTCTAGTAGTAAGCCTTATATACTACTACGTACATATTAACGTCTTTTTATATATCTAGCTAGTAATATTAATCTTATAGTAACTAGATAGTCTTTTATTATCTTAGGTAGGTAGTTACCTAAGTAGTATATACTACGTATATTAGATATATTTATAGATAGTTAATAGTAGAGACTATTAATTAATTCTAATAGGTTAGTAAGCTATCTTCTATTTTCTAGACGAAGCCTAATATAGTAGCTTTATCTTAAGCTAGCTATAGAGAGTTATCTAATTAGTTAGCTATAATAACCTAATTAATTATAGTATATAGATTCTTAGTAGAGAGTACCTTTATAAATATATTAGTAGTAGTAATTTTTATAGCACTGCTAGCTAATCTCTAGGTAGCTAGAAATAATAACTTACTTAATAGTTACTTAATAGCTAAGAGGCTAATTTACTTCTTACTTAGAAAAGCCCTTGTATAGGCAGCGTAATTCTTCTTTTTTTAGGCCTTAAGCTCTTCTTACTTTTATAATAACGCGTCCGCTGCTATATTAGCTAAACCTAGTTAATAGGTAAGCTTAAGA
Organism: Trematosphaeria pertusa; assembly: GCF_010094035.1. Classification (NCBI taxonomy): domain Eukaryota; kingdom Fungi; phylum Ascomycota; class Dothideomycetes; order Pleosporales; family Trematosphaeriaceae; genus Trematosphaeria; species Trematosphaeria pertusa. The sequence continues at coordinate 19,136 of NW_022987234.1, read as the reverse complement.
TTATAGTTAGTAATATTATTCGCCTAGTAGACCTATCTAGTAGTAAGTTTCTACTTAGTAGTAAAATACTCTAA